>NC_051070.1:55499638-55763046 GCF_004664715.2 Peromyscus leucopus
AAGGGTGGGGTGATATGCGGTCCTCGTGTGTGTGTGTGTGTGTGTGTGTGTGTGTGTGTGTGTGTGTGTGTCCATGTGACCACAGTGCACTCATATGTATCGATCCTATGAGGTGCTCTTGAAATCTCCCTATCCGGCACAGTACTTACAAATGTCTCTATCAACCTTCTCTTCTCTGTCAGGTTCTACAAATCCTTCAGCCAGTCCAAAGCAGATGCGCATGGCCCTTGACTTTTGATGGTTGCCTTTAGAAAATTTCAGCTTCACAACAGTGCAGAAGGGTTTGCATTCAGTCGAAAGTGAACTTTGCATTTTTATTTATTTATTTTAATTTTTGAGGTATCGGTAGGGAACATTTCCTGGTGACACCTGGCTCGCAGACACAGCAGATAGTTGAGAGTACACCATGTTAGCTTTATTGCCCTGTGGGCTATGTGTATTAGTGATTTTCCAAATTATGACATCTTCTATCGGTGACACAGCCCTGTTGTATGTGGAGGACCACCTGTCCCTACAGAGAAGTGTCCCTACAGAGGAACACTTCTCACACTAGCTCCATCATGAGGGCTCTTTGTGTCTAGACACATTGAGTCCTTATGTGAAACCTAAGAGGTGGCTATTACCATCACCTCCCTGAGGCCAGGGAAGAACAGAAATAGTAGTAACTTGTCCAAGGTCACACAATGAAGTCAGGACTCAAATGGTGACTTTGACTTCTGGACCTACATTAACTTACATCTGGGGTCCCAAGTGAAGGGGCATGCATCGTCAAGAGACAGACTGGATGAGGGTGACACCCAATGTTTTCATCTCTGACTGTGTTTACCAGCACCTTGTGGGCTGGTACTGTGTGGATACACCTTCATGCATCTACGATCCTGTCTTCCTCATATCCTATAATCCTGAGGCTACTGCCCTGATCATCATGACTTGGTCTACCATCCCCTGATTTCTGAGCCTTCCATCCCCTGAAAGGTGGACTCTCTTACTGACCTTTGTAGATCTGTCAGGCTTGACATAAGATCCAGCATCCTTAATCTGAAATACTCCAAAATCGGAAACATTTTCCTAGCTTGTATGATGCCACAAATAGACTTTCTCACCTGATCTCCTGTGACCGAGCTCAATGGGCTAAAAACACAAAGTGAAATTGCCTTCAAGCAATACATATAAGGTATGTATGAAAAATGCTCTGAAGTTGGTGTTTAGATTTGGGTCTGACTTTCTTAGCTTCCTTTCGGCTGCTGGGACAGAACACTCAAGGAAATAAAGGAGGTTCATCTTGACTCATGGTTTCAGAGGTGTCAATCCTGGATCATTTGGGTCCATTGATGGGAACCTGTAAAGCAGCAAAGCAACTCACCTGTGACAGCCAGGAAGCAGAGGGACAAAGAGCAAGCCTGAGCTAATGGGTTTCCTCCCACTTTTATTTTTTGTTCCATTGGTTCCCCCCAGACTTCCAGGTGCTGCTGCAGGCCCTCTCCTTTAGGTGATGTCCCATCTGCCAGTCATCTTGGCAGACACACCCGGAAGTGGAAGTGTGCCTAACAAATCTAAGTGACTCCCAGTCCGATCAAATTGACATCTTCAGTCATCACATATTTCCAAGGCCCAACTTCTTATGGAAAGAGAGGTGGTAGGCTACCCAGAAAGGTAATCCCAGGAACAAGTTCATTGCCTTCTGCCAGGGTGATTCAACCTGCTGATCCACAGGCCTTTGGAAGCACAGCACAGTCCAGTGAGATTTCACACTTCCCCAATACGGTATGGCTGGAGCCCTCCCCACGAGATGTAACATTCTCCCTTTCAACTTCCCAAAGCAAGTTTGGGAAACTCTGAGTCCACAACTTCTCAAACCAGGGTAACAATGCATTTTGCACGGTGTATGTGTGTGTGTGTCTTCCTCATTTCTTATACACCTCAGGGAAAAGGATTTGAAATCAAGTGATTTTTTTTTCCATTACCACTTAGAAAACTGTAATAAAACACCACAGCGTGTCTACTTGCTCTTTTTGAGAAGTCTAATTAATTCATTCACAGAGGTTGCATCTTACCTGGCTCTGTGTCACTGGCTCATTTTAAAAGGTGCTAAGGCTTGGAATCTCAGGGTTACCACTTGAACAAATCCATTTTCATGTCCCATGTCTGGAGGCTGACAGAAGAGCATGATGGGCTGAGGTAACCCAGAAGCCAAGCAACATAAACATCCCCAGATCCAACAGGAGAGCCTGCTTCCGGGTTTATTAACCTCACCCTGAGGAGCAGGACACCTGGTTCGAGGCTGAGCATGGCCACTGAATGGCTGTGTGACCTCTAGCAGTCTTCTGTACTGCTGAGTGTCTTCACCAAGACCCCGTTCCATACCCATCTCCCACTAAAGCTTTCTTACCAAATGTACTGTCGTTGAATGTAGCCAGTTAACCTGAAATTGATACAACTCACCACCTTTTGTCAATATTGTACCAGCCTGGCACATTTGTTGGTGACTATTTTAAGGCTATTCCAAGATCCTCAGTGCCAATGTCCCCATGGCAGTAGAATGTTGGGCACTGGGTTCATTCCCCTTCATCATCTGTAGGAGGTGGGATCTTTCAGACTCTCTTCTGACACTAGCAGAGTTCACTGCCCACAGGCAGGGAACGGGCTGGTGCCACTGAAACCCACTTGGATGCACTGGCTGGTCAGTTTGAAGTATGACTCTATAGGGCGGTGGTTCTCAACCTCTCTGACGCTGCGACCCTTTAATACAGTTCCTCATGTCATGGTGACCCCCAACCATAGAATTATTTTTTGTTGCTCCTTCATCATTGTAATTTTGCTACTGTTACAAATTGTAATGCAAATATCTGTGTTTTCCAGGGCTCCTAGGCAGCCTCTGTGATATGATCATTGGACCCCCAAGGGGTCGCAACCCACAGGTTGAGAGTCACTGCTGTAGGATCGTTGTGTTCTCCTAGGACATGTTACAGATAGGTTCGCTGTCTGATTCCAAGTTCTATCCACTGTTGGGAATTCTAGGAATCTGGTGGTCCTGGGGACCAAGCCAAACTGCCTATCATCTGGAAGTAGCCCCCAAACTGCTAGGCCCCTTGACCTTGATGGAGATAGGTGTTCTCCACCTCTCCCCACACAAAGGTAGAATGTTGCCGTTCAGACAAAGGAGTAGGACTGTTGGGCAGGATTCTTGGTTGGAGGCAGGCATGCTAGTAGGAGGAATAGTTAGTAAATGCTACTGTCACTCACTCCCACCTCTTTATCTAAGAATTAACTTTCTATCCATAGAATTCTTGCCGGGTTGACAGCAGCAATGTGGCCATCTCAGGAAACTCAGCTTTTCTCTGGTTGAGACTTGTGGGCCGCAGAGATACCCATCTGCCTATAAGAAGATAGGATTGAGTATTGTTTCCTGGAGTCAAAAGGCAGCAGGTAGCCCAGCTCTACTTCCTTGGGCCGGGGTTCCATGTGGGGTTGAGAGCCAAGCCTCCATCGAAGTGTTCATCTGTCTGGCTGTGTTCCTTACGCATATATCTTTAGATGTTTCCAAGTGCCAAGAGGGACAAGACAGGCTTTGGGTATTTGGGACCATGGATCCTGACCGAACACCTCTCCCCATAACAACGTGATGCACATGTGTGTAATAGTAACACTTAGATGGACTAAATAGTTTTTTAGACCCAGCCTGGCACATACTGGTGAGTACTTTACCATAGAACCCCAGGCCCCTAAACATCAATTTTACAAAATCCCCAAATTAGTTTATTTCTCTGGCCCCTTTGTCATTGTTTTGAGCTATTTCCCTCAAACTGGAAAGAAACTTAAAAGGCTCAGGAAGTAAACAAAACTTACAAGTCTCAGAAAGCTGCTAAGCTTGCAAGGTTTACAAGACACCTCCAAAGGGGAGGCTTGCTGAGCAGTCTGTGAATGGTGCAGGGGTTCTGGGGATGTGGCTGTCATGAGCTGTCATCCATACCAGGGTCACATTTTGGTGACACAGCTGCCTTTGTGTCACCAATGTCCCTGTAAGTGACCCCAGTAAATGCACTGATTCTTGGAAGTGGACTTAGGTGGAGCTGGTTCTTTGGTCTGTTCTCAGTTCCCTCATCGAGGTAACTCAATATTTGCTCGTGTCTTCCCAAGGAAGCAAGAAAGCTCAATATTTTCTAATCCTCCTGGGATTTATAGCTGTCAGCACGAGTCTTTTATAGAACATATAGATGCTCATGCATATTTACTTAAAGTATTTTGGAGCTATATATAGAGGGTTCATTTTGCAAAGATTTCTCATGAAATGCAATTAGAAATTTTCATAAAGAACCCCCCCCCCCAATCCTCCTCCATTCCTATGCCTTTCCTCTGAAGGTCAAAGTTTAAAACTATTTCATTTTCTTAGAAACTAAGAATAAACTTAATTGGGGGTACTGGGTTGTCTTGAGTTCTGTCTTAGGAAGTAGTTTCTTCCTAAAATTTTTACTTTCTATATACCATTTTCCAAATGGTTTTAGGGGAAAATGCAATTTGTTGCTTTCTAAGCACTTCCTTACATACCTCTCATTGTGCTTAGAGCTGTGGAGGAAGTGGAAGGGTACATTATCTATCTTGAAAATGACACAGCCAGCCGCACAGCTATGAAATGGTATACAGCTGCTAAGGTCACACAGGACTGACTCATTGGACCAACAGAAGGGAGGGGCTTGGAAGCCAGGTTGAGGTAAGACATTCATTACTGGACCAGTGGTCTAAAGGGTCCAGAGGTAGCCCCAACTCCCCAAGTGCACTAAAAATGCATCTGTATGAATTCTAGGTTAATTATGACCTCAGTCATAACAACACTGAGATGGAAGCGGTATAATCCTCACCTCACACGTGAGGACGCTGACATTCCAAATGGTGTTTGACTATCTTCATTTAAATACCTGGCTACATGAAAGAAATAGTTCTCAAACTCAATTCTGGATCTCTTTCCACTGCACGACAGTTACTGTGTGGTCTTGGACAAACCACCAGTGTCTAGTGACTGGACTCATCTGGGCCTCAGTAACATAATTTACAAAATGAAGGGCTATGCTTGCATCAACTGTTTCTAAAGAGAGCAACAGGGAATAACAGCTGTATAGAAAGAACATTAACCAGAAGTAAACTTGTCTCAGAAATACAAATTCTAATAGCTTACTAATTTATTAAGTCTGAGTAAGTTATTAACTTATTTCATACTTATAATTTTATTGGCCCACAAGTTAATTTATTTCACATATTTATATTGTAATATATACATGTGTTATTAAAATGATTAATATTTTAACCACATGTTCTTAAAACTCCTAGAACTTTAGTTTGCTAATGAACATTGTTAATAACTAAGAGATTTAACCAGGGATGGAGAGATAAAAAGAATTAATCTCTAGGATCTCAGAGACATGCACCTCATCCTGGGTCTGGGCTTCCTCTTATGTGAACCTGGGATTTCCTTGTTCAGGAACAGTTGAATTTTTGTTTCTCCTAGTTGAAAACATCCCACTTGATTCACAAAATCATCAAGACATTATCCTGTTATGAGCCACTGACAGTTTTGGAATTTTATCAATGAGATAGTTAATGTATTCATAGGATATGTTCATCTACCAGGGCTACTATGACAAAATATTACAAGCTAGGCATTTGTGAATAGTTGTGAGGTTGACGCTCCAAAGCCAGGGGTATAGGAGGGCCACAGGAGGCTGGGAGGCTAACAATGGCAGAGCTACAGGCCCATAAGACACACTTTATTCACCAGTACACAGGACACTAAGCAGGCAGATGCTGACAGGGACCTAGGTATGTACCTACACAACCAGGCTACACACAGGTGAGCATAAACACCCATATAACCTGGCACACATGCCACATGGAGGCTAGGACATGAGCCTACAGGCAAACACAGAGGTAGGCTGGCAAAGGGTCATGCCTCTGACCTCAAAAAATGGCATCCTGCATATATAGCAGATTATATCACCATTTGCTTTTGGGTTCTTTGAACATCCAGTGTCAGCCATTTTGTGCTGATTGATAGTGTTCCTTCCCCAGATATCCAATGTTAGCCATGTTTTAACTGACTCATATCAGGTATCCTGATGTTGTCTACACATGAACTGGCCCATACGACCCTGTGTTTCCTTTAAGTAATTCATAAACAGAAATTTATTCTCACAATTATGGGGCTGGGAAGTCCAAGACCAACAACCAAGGTATTCTGGGTCTTATGGGGGTTTGTTTCCTGTTGTATGGATAATGTCTTCTACTTGGTCCTCACATGAAAGAAGGGATGAGAAGTCTCTCATGGACCTCTTTTATAAGGATACTAGTCTTATCCCATGGTGTAGGATCCACCCTCATGACCCAATTACCTCGGAAAGTCTCCACCTACTAAGACCATGTTTTTAGGGGGTTAGGATAATAACTTATGAATTTGGAAGGAGACAGATATTCAGATGGTAGCAAGAGGTTCATTTTGCATTTGTGAAGAAATGTCTGATGGATGGGAAGAAGGAGCCAGATGGCCAGTTCTGGGGAAATGACAATAATCTACATGTAACGTAAGAGGAGCGAGGACTGGCGGGGTTGGGGAGGAGGAGACATAATGAACAAGTGAGCGGTGGGGTGCATGTCGAGGAACTGACAGAACTCGGCCTCTGAAGGCCAGGCACCTGTGTTGGCTGGTTTATCTGACACGACCTGGATCACCTGGGAAGAGAGTATTAACAAGGAGTTCTCTACATCAGATTGGCCTGTGGTCTTATGGGGGATTGCCTTGATTGTAGATTGATGTAGGAAGACCCAGTTCACTGTGGGCAGCATCATTCCCTAGGCAGGTAAACGTCTGTGAGAGTCTCTAGATTGAGTTCATCATGGTGGAAAAACTCATCTCTTCCTGTGTCCACTGCAAACACTGTGTGACCAGCTGCTTCATGCTCCTCCAGATGTGCCTTTCCTGCTGGGACTGACTGGGGCCTTAGACTGGGAACCAAGATAAACCCTTCCTTCTATAAGTTGCTTTGCTCAGGTCTTTTGCCACAGCAATGGGAAAAGTCACTGATATTGTAAAGAATCTCGCTGACAGAGCCATAAATAAACTCTGCCCTGAAGAGAGCCCAGTCTGCCGCCAGGAGTCCTGAGTTTCCTTGCAGCCCAAATGAAGATGGTCTGTCAGAAATGAGCTCCCTGATTTTGACTGGGGTGACAGAATCTGACAGATTCACAGTCAGGGAAATAACAGGCACCTATGCACCTCAGGTGGGAGGAGCCTATGTTTGTTACTTTTCAAATACCCTTGCCTTGCTGACTCACATCCACTTGCTGCCCTGCTGTGACCCCTGGATACTCAACGCTCTAATCACACTCCACGTTATTGTTAATAATCAGAGCCTATGAAATTATGCCGCATTCTGGCTTGTTATCAAATCCTGGAAGTATGCAAATAGATTAATCAACTTGCTCCCACACTTAAAACCTCGAATGGAACTTTAAGTGTGGTGGAAATATTTGCCCCGGCTCTCCGTTGTCTCCTCCAATCAAGCCTGAGGTGAGTTTTCCTCCTAACTTTTAATTGCATGACCTCTGAGAACCTAATTTCCAGAAAACCCATTTATTATTTGAATGCTCATTTGGCATTATTATTTTCCCAAAGCAATCTTTTTGTCTCTGAATCTCTGAGGAGAGTTGAGAAGCCAAGAAAAGCCTCATTTTCTCTTTCTGGCCCTCAAAGGAAAGCAGAAATGAAACATTAAAAATCTGAGTTTCTACTTGAGGCTGAGTGGGAGGGAGCAAGCCAGAAAGGGAGGGAACGAGAGAAAGAGATTGGAAGGCACTTGCCTTAGTCCCAGATGGGAAGCAATCCAGCAAATTGCCTTTAAACAGCAGTGTCCCAGCAAATAGGGCACTCTAGCTGTTTGGTGTCACTTGAAAGCATCTTGTTGATATTTTTATGGATTTTATGATACGTCCTAAAGCATGTGGCAGGAGCAGCCACTTGGAGTTCTGGCAGTAATGAAGACTGTTATTCTCACAGTCTGAGGAGTCTTTACTTCAAAGGGAGGCGTTGATCTGATCTTTCTCTTCTCAGCTGTTGCTTCCCAGCTTCGCTCAAATCCTGTTTGAACTAAAAACCCCACATTTCCTGGTTGGAGTGAGCAATTCCCTTGGCACCTCTAATCTCACTTGGAAGCTACTAAACGGTGACTGAATGATGCCATTAACCAAAGGAGGTAAATACATTGAAATGTGCAGTCGCTGCTCAAATAATAATAATAATAATAATAATAATAATAATAATAATAATAAAAGAAACCGGCTTGTTTGTCAGGACTCTGGCTTGTCTACTGAAATGGGATCAAATTAAATAATGGGAGGGTGGAAGGGGGATGGATGGATACATAAATTTGTGGATGAATGAATGCGTGGGTACAGGGATGAATGGATGGATGAGTGGGTGGGTAGATAAGTGGATGGGTGGATGGATAGGTGGGTGGGTGGATGGATGGATGGATGGATGGATGGATGGATGGATGGATGGATATGGGTGATGGATGGATGGATGGATGGATGAGTGGGTGGGTGGGTGGATAAATGTATGGGTGGATGGATGGGTGGGCAGATGGATGGGTGGATGAATGGATGAATGGATGGATGGATGGGAATAAATGGTGGGTAGATGGATGGGAGAATAGATACTGTAAGCAGGCAGTTTGGGTGTATGCCCTGAAAAGCTTTCACACCCTCTGGATAGAAGGACAGTAGGAAAAAAGAAATGAATATGCTATACTATTTGGAATGGTGAGCTCCAGCTAGCCATTTCCACAACGTTAGTACCTTGTGCTTTTGGTCAACTTTATTTTGGGAGACTTCCCATTGCTTAAGTCAGGCCCAGTTTCTTACTGGTCTCTGCTACTATGCTCTTCCCCTACAGAAAGTCCACACTGTGCATCCGTTTAGATATCCGAGTTAAGGAATTCACATTAACCAGATTTGAAAATGCACGTCCTCTGTCATACTGGTCACATTGTGAGTGGTTAGTATGGGCAAGTAGCTACTTGTTCAGATGTAGAACAACTCCATCACCTCAGAGTTTGTGGCTACAGCTGTTTCACAGACCCATAAAGCCTCCTAGTTCTTCCCTATTTATGATTAAATGGACTAGTTAATAATAGTCTTTAGCTTATGATATGCTCTCAACATTGATTCATGTGTGGCCCAGTGTTTATTTATTTATTAGTTTCCATCCTGCAATGAACATCTCTGAAACTACAGCTGAGAATTAAAATCAGGATCCTAAATATGTCCCACATAAGTCAGTCCCATGTCTCTTCACAACTGATTGTGTACCACTTCATATCATATCGCCCATGTTGATTATGTGTTGGCTTTCCTTTTCTGACATCTCCCTAAGAATCCATGAGTGGTATCCATCTCTTCACATACATTTTGATTTATAAAATGCTACCACAGTAAATGTAATTTTGAAAGTCTTTTTAAAACTTACAATATTTTTATAGTAATTTATATCTCTAGCATATAATATGCTCTTCAGTGTGGGAATGAACTACCAGGTTTTTGTTATTGTGAATAGTATATATGTTTTATGATGTAGATGTGCAAGACTTTCTCTTGGGTGTGCTAGGGAGTAAAGTTATTGGTCATAAGACACATGAATGTTTAGCTTTAGAGACAACTTTCCCACAATGCATTTGTTGGCTTACTCCTACAGCAGGGTATGGAGAGTGTGTGACATTACATACATGCTGGTGCTGGTTTTGGAATTTTTAGCTCATTAAGTGGGTGCTTAATGGTCTCTCCTTGTGGCCTTGATTGGCATCCCCTAGATCACTAATGATGAACTTGAACGAGGATCAGCGACGTTCTCTTCTGGAATGCCTATTCGTATCTTTTGTGCCACATACTACTTTGCTCACTGGCTTACAGGGCTCTTTATGTGACCTCAGCGCTATTAAACAATCCTTAGTTCTCCTTATTGACCAAACATTGTGCAGTTTTCTTTCCTAACCCATTTTTCGTTCTTCTAAGTTTATTCTATGATTTGTCTATTCCTGTGAAAACACGACACTGCATTCATGATCAGAGTTTTGTAGTAAGTCCTCGTGTCTAAATAAGGCATGCATTCATTCCTGAGAAACTTCACTCCAAAGTATCCACACTGTTTGTCTCCCTTGACTTTTTTTTTTAAAAACATACATTTCATCATCTTATCAAATTCCCCACTCCCTTACAACTCAATCTTGCCATGCTAATTGGGGTTGCTTTGAATCCACACTTCAGCTTAGAACAGTACTTCCTGTGGTGAACCTCTCAGTGTAGGAAAACATTGTATGTCTGTTTATTTTGTAGCATCTCTCATTTTGCACAGTTATTTAGCCTTAGCCCTTGATTATTTACACTCCCCAAGGCTGTTGTAAAAGCTGCTTTCTCTTTACTTACACTTTCTAGTTTGCTCTCACTGTCAAGAAATACAAATAACCTTTGAATATAGATGAATATATGCAAGCACATACAAAAATGTGCTCAGCCATCTCTATCAGTGGTTCTCAACCTGTGAGATAGAACTCCTTGGGCAGGGGTCAAATGACTCGTTTGCAGGATCACCTAAGGCCGGTGGAAAACACAGATATTTACATTACAATTCAAAACAGTAGCTAAATTACAGTTACGAAGTAACAATGAAAATAATTTTATGGTTGGGGGTCACCACAGCATGAGGAACTGTATTAAAGGTCACAGCATTAGGAAGGTTTAGCAGCCTTAGCCTATTTTAACCAGTTCTGTCATTTAAAAAGTGCTAAGATTATTTAGTACTGTTTAATGTAATATGTAAAATGGTAAGTTTTTGTTCCCTCTTCAATCCTTGTAATTCCTTTTCTATGCCTCCGTACATTGGCTAAGAGAGGTTATTCAATATTACACATAAGTAAGATATTGATCTTAAAGAAAATAAGTCTAGTGCTTTCTAATTTAGGGTGATGTTTGTTCTGGAGCTTTTAAAAATATTAAATCATTTATCTGCTTACAAGAAGTTCTATTTTAGTTCACTGAGAGTCTGTGATATGTTGTTATTGGATCTCATTGGGTACATTTTTAATATCTATCATCAGATGATATAATTTTAAAACTTCCTTATGTAGTGATTTATTTAGGTATTTATTTGTGCACGTGTGCATGAATGTACATGTGTGGAGAACAGAGGATACCTGTGAGAGTCCTCTCTCTTCTTCCACCGTGTGGGCTCCAGGGACTGAACTCAGTTGTCAGGCTTGGCAGCAAGCATCTTTACCTCTTCAGTCATCTTGCTAGCTCTGGTTTCTTTTTTTTTTTTTTAATTTTATAATTTAATTTAATTTTACATATCAGCCACAGATTCCCTTGTTCTCCCCCCCACCCCACACCCCACACCTTTTCCCCAGCCCACCCCATTCCCATCTCCTCCAGGGCAAAGACTCCCCCGAGGATTGAGATCAACCTGGTAGATTCAGTCCAGGCAGGTCCAGTCCCCTCCTCCCAGGCTGAGCCAACTGTCCCTGTATAAGCCCCAGGTTCCAAACAGCCAACTCATGCACTGAGGACAGGTCCCGGTCCCAGTGCCTGGATGCCTCCCAAACAGATCAAGCTAATCAACTGTCTCACTTATCCAGAGGGCCTGATCCAGCTGGGGGCTCCTCCTAGCTCTGGCTTCTTAAATTATTAAACCCTCTTGCTTTTCTGTGTTAAGCCCTAATTGGTTTCACTCTAGTTGTCTACATGGACTGTTGGATTTGTTTTTGAAGTCCACCACTTGCAAGGTCTGTGTTTTTATTCATAAATGTAATAGTTCTTTCTCTAAACAGGTTAAACCAAGTATAGAGTCCAGCAGTAGTGACACATGCCTTTAATCCCAGTACTTGGGAGGCAGAGGCAGGAGGATCTCTGTGAGTTCAAGGCAAATTCCAGGACAGCTAGGGGTACCCAGAGAAACCCTGTCTTAAAAAATAAACAGAAAACAATCAAATAAACAAAAAAAAGTATGGAATGAGAATTTTGCTGTTCTAGAAGAACGAAGATGAGAACTAGATCTCTGCATATCTTTTCAGGGTTAGAAAGGTCTCTCCACATCTGTTCTCTGAATGTTTTGTGGAACTTTCCTATCAAAGAACATGGGCCTAGTACTTTTAGTGTGAGTAATTTCTTTTAAAATCATTGTCTAAATGTCTTTAATAAATGTAGATTTTTTCAAACTTCTTATTTCCTCTTAAGGTAATTGCAGTTGGGTAAACTTTTCTATGGATTTATCCATTTCATGTAAGTTTAAAAATATTACCACATTGTAATGATGGACTCTTTTGCAGCTTATACCATTATTATTTAAGACTTTCTTATTCTCTTGAAAAGTTTTAGGCCCCTCATCGCATTTTTTATTTCAAAGGATAGACTGTTGACTTTATTGAATATCTTTATTTATTGTTTGTTTGAGGGAATGGATATCTCCATTAATTTCTGTTCTTCTGTTAATCTTAGCTTTCTATTTTCTTTGAGTTTATTTTGTTGTTCATAATAACTTTTGAAGATTTGTATCCTTCTTCATAGCCAATGAAATTGACCTAAGCTATAAAGTTCTCCTGAGGCACCACTTTGACTGAATTCCTCATTGGTTGTTTTCTGATTGTTTCAGACTCCTTTCCAAGGTTTGGGTCAGATCTTGCTTTCTGTGTGGAGTTCTACATTCATATGCAATCCTGTTCACAGCCTCATTTCTAGCTCCATGACTTCACACCATCATGACATAGAATCAACACTGCTTCTAAAGTCACATAGGCCCAGTTTAAATCCCATGGCTTATACTTCAGAAACAGTTTTAACTTAGGCATAGTGGTGTGTGGTGATATTTTATTTGTATGTTAATAAATAAAGTTTGCCTGAAGATCAGAGGTCATATAGCGAGCCATAAACAGAAGTCAGGCAGTGGTAGACCTCACCCTTAATCAGATCACATGGCAGGCAGAGTCTCTGTGTGTCAAGGATACAGCCAAGCATGGTGATACATGCCTTTAATCCCAGTACCAAGCTTAGAGCCAATGAGAAGGCACAACAGGAAGGCAATAAAAGTGCAGTTTAGCCAGGAAGAAGCTCTCTCTGGGGGAGCGACAGTGAGGTGGTAAGCTAAGGCTAATCGTGGCTATTCGCTATTTCTCTGATCTCTTCAGCTATTACCCCTGTATTTGGCTCTGTTTAGAAATTCATCTACAGTGGTGGGTTGTAATCAGACATTCCCTGTCCCAAGTAAACAAACAGAAGCTTATGTAAATTATAAATCCTTGGCCAGTAACTCAGGCTTATAATTAACTAGCTCTTACACTTAAATTAACCCATAATTCTTATCTATGTTTAGTCATGTGGCTTGGTACCTTTTTTCACTTTGACATTCTTGTCTTGCTTCTTCATTGTCTGGCTGGCAACTTCTGACTCCACCCTTCGTCTTCCCAGCATTACTAGTTTGGTCCCCCTGCCTATACTTCCTGCCTGGCTACTGGCCAATCAGCATTTTATTAAACCAATTCAAGTGACAAATCTTACAGTGTACAAGAGGCTTATTCCAAAGCATTTCCTCCTTTTGGCCTAATTAAAAAGGAAGGTTTTAACTTTAACATAGTAAAACTATATATAACAAAACAGTTATTAAGTAAGAATAACTGTAACACTATCTAATCCATTTTCATTCAGCAAAATTAGAGAAAATACTTAATTATCTATCTTATCATGATGAGTCTAAAGTTTTGTATCTAATTTACTTTCTATTATAACTAAATTATATAATTGTATAACTATAATTGTAACTATTTAGTCTTCAACTCCATCAAGGATCCCAGAAGGATGAAATGTTACTTAATGACAGGGATCTCAAACTGCCTGGACAGTCAAGCAAAGTTTCTCTGCAATGTTGGGGCATCCAACTCTGGCTTACAGGCCTAGCATGTCTGATAGACTTCTGTGAAGCAGGATTTTTGAAGGCCTGTTCCACTTTGTCTTGGCGAAGTTTGCAGTCACTTTCTTTTGTGTCCTTCTTGTCCAGTTTAGACAGCATACTGTTAACAGTCAAGGCAAGGGCAGTTTCTTTGCCCACATGGCTAGCTTTTGCCATAAAGAAAACAAACTCCATATGGAGTTTCTTCCATGCCCATCATCCTCTTTGAAATAATTGGTGCTGCCAGGAACAGATGTGTCTCACTGTCAAGAAAAGTATAAGTTCTTAAAACATTTTTGAATGCCATATTCTGTAGATCTTTGAAGTGTTTAAAGATTGCCTAACTATCTGAAATATAACTCTGTATGACCTTGAAAACATACCTAACATGACTATAAGTTTGCTATTATAGATGACCATTAATCTCTATTTCTTGATTATATATTACATTTTTAAATGAGCTGCATAAACACATAAATGAGCTACCCCAAACAAGAGTAGACATACACATGCATTATAACAAAATTAACTTTAATTCATACTAACATAAAATATGTAAGATTAATAGTTGTTTTTTGGATTAAAGTAGATTCAATAATCTACCCTTTTATCCTATCATTTCTATATCTCCACTTTTCTTTTTCAGAACAAGATCCCTGAATCTAATCTCCTTTATTTAGCTTTTTTCCTGACCATTACCCATAACAGCTTGTAACCAACCCCCCTAGATGATGACAAACATTCATAATTTATTTTTGGGAATGTGGGCATAGGTCTCTAAACTACTTCCTGTTGATTAGGGGTGCTGGTATCTTTGGGGGACCCTAAGAAAATTCAGGATTATGGTCAAATCCTGACTGGAGTATTCTGTGAGGCTGGATCATCTCAGCAAGCAGCCTTCAAGCTGTTCTGGATGCATAATTCTGAGGAGACTGTAACAGAGGCATTTTGAGATGTTGAATCACTTGGGCCTTCCATTTTCATTGCTGTCTGGTCCCCTTGCTCTGAAAATACATACACTTTTAAAGGTAACATACATATCTGCATTAGTACAAGTATAGACTGTGCATTGTGCATAAATCAGACAAAAATGTTATTTTGTCTTATGTTTAAGCAGGTTAATATATATCACATGTCTTGTAATTCTTCTAGGCTGATTTTTTTTTAATGTCTGTACAGGATTTCAGGGGGTCTTCATTGACAAACCTGATTTTCTTTAACATGGAGTGAATCCATAACCTCTTATTTTCTGTGGAAATAAAAGTAAAACCTCTCTCCCAAAATAAAACATCTTTTGACTTAAAATTTGAAGTCAAGACATTTTTAAAATAGATAGGTTGCTCCAGACGGCAGTGGTGCATGCCCTTAATCCTAGCACTTGGGTGGTAAAGCCAGGCAGATCTCTGTGAGTTCAAGGCCAGCCTGGTTTACAGAGCAAGATCCAAGACAGGCACCAAAACTACAGAGAAACCTTGTCTCGAACTCCCCCCCAACAAAAAAAAAAAAAAAAAAAAAAAAAAAAAGAAAGAAAGAAAGAAAAAGAAATAGAGAGGTTGGATTAATCCAGCACATTTATAATCAAATATCTCTTAGCAGCTGTTGCTCCTTCCTCTGTAGTCAAACAATTCAAAGACAACACAATAATATACAGTATGCAGACTCTCTGTGTATTTTCCATCTTTACATGTCTTTTTTTATTATTATTTTACTCCTTTTTAAAAAACATTATTTTAAAACTATATATCTCTTTTTTATGACTTTTTTATGCCTATACCTTCTCTTTTCTATCCCAAGCCTATGTATATTTTTCAAACACACTGTGACCCATTTAGAGGCTCTTTTTGTCTGAATCTGTCCTTACTGTGCATCTCTAACCTTTTCTGTCTGCATGAGCGACTGCTGTGTGACTTAGATCATGGCATGCTGGTGCTGGCTCCTTCCCCCCAGCTCTAGTCTAGTCTCACGGCAGAGGCACATTTACCACTAGCTCTGGGAGCCATGTTTACCACTCCAACACTGAGACATTTCTAGGTCCATGCCACCACTGAGTAGCATGCTGCTGGCTGCTCATAAACCCCACTAAGTGTTTGGTAGTAGGGCCTCTTAAAAGAGCCGACTGTTTTTGCTGCTATCACTGAGTCAGAAAGCCATCTCTTGAAGGAGCCGTGACTCTGATTGCTACCAGCAAACAGAGCCCACCTGAGAAAAGGCAGCTACCAAGAAGCTGTACTTGACTCTGTTCTTGTGTGTCTAGAATCCTTTTTTGAGCTTTGTCAGGTTTTATGTGGAAATTTTGGCCCCACATGGGGTGCCATACGTAATCTGAAGTTTCTGTCCTACCAGCAATTCCCAAGTACCTGGCAGCCACTTCTCAAATTACCACACAGAGGCTTATATGAATTATAACTGTTTGGCTGATAGCTCAGACTTACTACTAACTAGCTCTTACATTTAAATTAACCCATTTCCATTAATCTATTTATTGCTACGTGGTCCATGGCTTGCCAGTTCTCTGGCATCTTGTTCCTTCAGTGGCTCCCGATCCCACCCTTCCTCTTCCCAGCATTCTTAGTTTGGTCACCCTGCCTGTGCTTCCTGCCTGACTACAAGCCAATCAGTGTTTTAGTAAACCAATTCAAGTGGTAAATCTTCACAGTGCACAAGGGGATTATTCCACAGCAATGGATGTCATTTCTCATCTAAACAATGGAAAAGACAAAAATGACCTAAGATTCAGGGTTTTTGGTTTTTTTGTTTATTTGTTTGTTTTGGTAAAATTTCATTCTGAGTTAATCTATTTGAAACAATCTGGTATTGATTCCTAGCATGTGGTAAATCACTTAACTTGTTTCCTAAAGGATTTTGTCTGGTGTGTGTGTGGGGGGGGTTTAGAGGGACACTGAGACAAATTTCTCGGGAGTGAGGAATTAATTACAAGAGTTATTAATGCCATGGATCAACAGACTGAGAGACAACAGTGTGGCAGGAGCTCTAAGGAATGTTTCAAGTCCTGGCACCTGAGACAGCCTAGCAGGGATTTGAAAGAAGGAAATCAGGCCTTCTATGGCCTTCCTTGAGCATAGGGATGGATTCACAGCACAAGCCTGTAGCTTGGCTCTCTAATTACCAGGAATGAGGCAGGGAAGCAGGTGGGGAGTAGGCTGTGTGGCCACCAATACCCCTTTTGATGTAGACCCAGGTGAGTGATCCTGGCCCCAGGATGACTGTTAGCTAGGCACTCACAATGTCTCAGTAGGGTGCCCATTGCTACCTGTGTGGAAAGAAAAGGCTGGGGTACACACTGTAGCCCAAGCACAGGCAGGGTTCTCACATTACATCTTCATGCTTCTTTCCTTCTTTCCTCCCTCCCTCTCTCCCTCTCTCCCTTCCTTTCTGGTTTCTTCCTTACTCCTTTCCTTCTTGCTTGCTTCCTTCCTTTTGTCTTGGTAAAGTTTGTAAGACTCTAGGGTTGGAATTTTCTTTTCATAGCTATGGAGCACCATTTCTCCATAAAAGCTGCATAATCTACAGTTAAAATACTTGATTGGTTTTCTTTTCTCCTGCTCTCACTTTTCCTCTTGGGCATTTTCTCCCTAATGGAGGAGTGAGAGTCTAGTGTCTAGGCAGTACTATACCCCCATCCTCCATAGTAAGTGCCAAGCCTTCACCCTGACCAAGGGGACATTATTTGCTGTATATTAACCTGCTGTGTCAATTCTACAACTTGCTGGACCTTGATTTCTATCAACTTAGCTCATGTGCCTAAGAAATAGTGTCCTTTTGAAGGATTTCATTAACATATCTATTTTTATGTTAAGCGCAAAGCTGTTGATTTTCTTGTTCTTGAACTAAATCTACACTGTCCTTTTCAAGTCACTAGGGAGATGCCATCCTGGCCTCTAGGTTTTAACTTCTACATCTCCAGGACTTTCTAAGGAGCTGCCATTGGTAGGGGGCAGTCTTGAACTTCTCACAGAGTGTCTCACAGAGACAAAATGTTGACTCATGACTTGCAGGGTGTCTGCAAATATGGCTGCTTCCTAGTTCCAAACAGAAAGTTATTTGATTCAGTCTGTTTTGCACCATACACCACTTCACAAGTTTCCAACACTTGAGTCTAGTCTTGGTGGAAAATGTGTAAACCTGGATTAGTATGACTAACTATGGATTATTCACAGTAACCACATTATTAACTTAGCAAAGAGCTGGCAAGATATGCCAACACCCACACTCATGCCTGCATTCCATTCTTCCACTGGAAAGAACAGAAATTGTTTGTAGCAACTTGGATTGTCAATTAAGAGCCTTTAGCACATCACACATTAAGAAGACACCTGTTCTTCTAAAGTTGTGGTGACTGATACTCTGTTGCTGATACCCATAGATGCTGCTGGGATTTCCCTCTCAGTAGGAGCACACTTTAAAAAGAGTTTTTATTTATTTTATTTCATTTTGCATGTGTGTAGGTATTTGCCTGCATATATATCTGTGTACCATATGCATGCCTGGTGTCCATGCAGTTTGGAAGAGGATGTCAGGTCCCTTGGAACTGGAGTTATAGATGGTTGTAAACCACCATCTTGGAGCTGGGATCGAAATTCAGCTTCTCTGCAAGAGCAACACATGCTCTTAACTGCTGAGCCATCTCTCTGGCCCCGCATAGATGGTTTTTGATGAAAATATCAATACTTAAGAATCTTCCACTTAATCCTTAAAATCCCAGTGCTCTATGTCTGAAGGAGAACAATCTGTTTTTGTTTGGTGTATATATTTGAAAGTGAACCTGATGTTGTTTATATTGCGAAGTAACTCCTTCAGAAAACATTCAGACTCTTAAAGCCAATAGGAAGTTTTGCTGGCCAGTAGGCTACACAGGGAACTAGCCTAAACCATGCAGCTCTGAGCCTCATTGTTCCTTGCCTTTTATGCACAAAAACCACATACTATAAAGCAAAGGATAATCAGGCCACAACCCACAGCCCTAGAGAAACTAGGTAACAAGGGGGACACTAAGAGGGATGCATGGATCACCCTGGGAAGGGGAAATAGATGAGGTCTCCTGGGTAAACTGGGGGTGTGGGAGATAGAAGAGGGTATGGGGGGTGAGAACATGAAGGATGGGGATGGTCCAGTTGGGGGAGGAATAGAGAAGGAGAGCAATGAAACAGATATCTTGATAGAGGGGTCCATTACAAGGTTAGGGAGAAACCTGGTGCCAGGGAAACTCCCAGGAATCCTCAAGGATGACCCCAGCTAAGACTCCTAGCAATAGTGGAGAGGATGCCTGAACTGGCCTTCCCCTGTAATCAGATTAGTGACCACCCCAATTGTCATTGTAGAACCTTCATCTAGTAACTGATGGGAGCAACTGTGAAGATCCACAGCCAAGCACTGGGCTGAGCTCCAGGATTATATAAGCAAGCGAGGTCAAGATCATGACAGGGCAGCTCACAGAGACAGCTGACCCAAGCTCATGGGAGCTCACAGACTCTAGACCGAGAGCTAGGGAGCCTGGATGGGACCAACCTAGGCCCTCAGCATGTGGGTGACAGTTGTGTAGCTTGGTCTGTTTGTAGGCCCTCTAGCAGTGGGACCAGGATCTGTCCTTGGTGCATGAGCTCTTTTGGGAACCTACTCCCTATAGTGGGATGCCTTGTTCAGCCTTGATGCAGGGGGGAGGAGCTTGTCCTGTTTCTACTTGATGTGCCAGTCTTTGTTGACTCCCATGGGAGGCCTTACCCTTTCGGAGGAATGGATTTGGGAGGGGGATGTAGAAAGGCGGTGGGTAGAGGGAACAGAAGGAGAGGAGGGAAAACTGTGGTTGGTATATAAAATAAATAATTAAATGTGTCGGACATAAAAAAGAAACTAACAAACAACAACAACAAAAAAAACAAAACAAAAACCACACCCTTGGTGACACACATCAGTTAGCAAGTTAGTGAGAAGCAGAGCTACAGAAGCCACAAAGCAAGGTTAGTACACTTAGACGCTTTCCCAGATCCTGGAGCTCTCTGATGGATTCAGTCTTTGTTCCCATTTTGAATTCTAAAGTCCAAACGGTGCCTCTAATATGGTGTCACTTCTAGTAAGGTCTTGGGGTCTCCTAGGGTCTGGGGGCCTATTACATTCCTCACTGGTTCTGTGGACATGAATCAAATCATGGATTCATCTGGAGCAGGGGCTTAGAGCCTGTCCTTAGCACCAGGAGTTTGGCAGATTTTAGTCTGTTTTATATAGCTGAATAGGCAGGTGAACAAGCAGGGTCCCACGGTGAGAGGAGCATAAGTAGAGTAGTTAACTAGAAGGACCAGGACTGGACCAGTTGTCATGGCATAAGTAGAGTAGTTAACCAGAAGGACCAGGACTGGACCAGTTGTCATGTCATAAGTAGAGTAGTTAACCGGAAGGGCCAGGAGTGGAACCAGGGTTGGAAGTGGAGCTTATTGTTTGATTAGTTCCAATCCCAACATAATATAGGGGCTCGGGGTCCAAGCACAGCCAGCAGTCCTGACCTACGTCCAGTTGAGAATGGCTAAGGAACTGATATACTCTTTCTCACATCCCAAACACTGAGGGGCTGGCTTCTGCTGCCTCCTGGACCTTTATCTTTGAGGTCACCAATTACTGGTGTTTGGGGGGATTGGAATTCCTGGAGAAAGGGAAACTGGAGTTTGGGAGCTTGCTACCTTAGGGTGCTTGTATTCTGGGGGGCACCAAAATGAGTTGGTTTGAGTGGATGGGCTCCAGGTGCAAATTTCTTTTGGATAGTAAACTTGCTGCCTGGGTCTGGATCATTCAGGTATAACCTGACTCCCCAGGATCTACTGACTTCCCGCCGGGCCCTAACCTTTTTGGCTATGCAATTGCCTTGCCTGTGAGCACAGGTAGCTGATGATGGTTCCTTTTCTAGCACTAGGAAGGGACCAGTGTGCCCTGCAGGATGACATGGTTTCACAGCCCCACCAAGCACAGTGGTATTTGACTGGCTTCTGGCAGCTAATCATGGAGTCAGAGTGGGAAGGCATCCCCAGACAAGCATAATACTGGAGAGCTTGGAGCCTCTTGTTCACACCAGTGTATGGGACCCACAGTCGCAGGACACATGTTCCAACTAGATAAGCATAGAGGATCCCTCTAGTCCCAGATGAAGTGCCCCACCCCACACCCCCATGAGCTGAGTTCTAGAACATCGGAAAAACATCTTTCTTTCTGTTTTTGAATTGCAGATAAAGTCAGTTTGAGTTCCTAAATTGTAGGGTTTGTTCAGATGCCCCTTATAACAAGAATCTTTGTCTTGAAGGGAGCACCAGTGAATTTCCCCAGTGTTAATGTTGCTGACCAGCCCTAATTGACCTTTAAGGAATCCTTTCAGGAAATTGACCTGATTTTTCTCTTTGGGGCAGCTGGCCACTTGCTGGTGGGGAGAGACCGAGGTCTTGATAATCTCAGGATTACCTTTCGGTTTTTCATTTCCCCTAAATCTATGTAACTGATTCTGTAAGAATCACTTAATGTCTTTTAAGAATACCTTGCCTTGCCGGGCTTGTGGCGCACGCTTTTAATCCCAGAACTAGGAAGGCAGATGCAATCGGATCTCTATGAGTTCAAGGCCAGCCTGATCTACAGAGTGAGTTCCAGGACATCCAAGGCCCCCAAAGAAACCCCGTCTTGAAAAAACAAAAAACAAACAAACAAACAAAAAAACCAAAATTCTTTGTGCTGGAGAGATGGCTCAGCTGTTAATGGCTGGGCTCACAACCAAAATATAAGGATACCTTGCCTGGTTTCTATTTTCTTAATTCAATCGTGACTCTTAAAGAGGACAGTGAGAGGGCTCCATGGGAAAAATCCCTCACTGCCAAGCATGACAAAATAAATTTGACCCCCAGGATCCACATGGCTGAAACAGAGACTTTAGTCCTGAAAGTTGTCCTCTGATCCCCTGCCCCACTTTTATACCCATTCCACTTTGTGTCCTCATTAAAAACAAAACAAAACAAAACAAAAAACGTTTAGTATAATTTGTGCTTGCCTGTATGTTCTCGTGTATGATATAGATGACCTACCAGGGGCCAAATCCTTAAAATAACTGGCTCTTTGAACGTAATAAAAATTTTAAAAGATCTTCAAGATTTTGATTATATTACCATGTGTGGATGTGACACAATTTAAGTATTCTATAGATTTAATGCAGCTAGAATGGATTATTTGTTTTATTTTATCATAAAATTATTGGTTAAAAATGAAATACACAAATCTTCAGCTATTTTTCTTTTTAGTATGGGATGAATGGATTCAGAGATTAGAGCACTAGTTATTGTTTATTTATTTGTTTTGACCCGGGGTGGGGTGGTTAGAATAAGATGCCACCCACAGTGTCAGGCATTTGAAAACTTTGTCCCCACTGGTTGGTGCTGTTTGGGAGGGTTATGGGGTATGTCATTCCTTGTCTGGGGAAATGTGTCGCTGGGAGTGGGCATTGGGATTTCAAAAGCCCAGACTCTTCCAGGTCCATTCTCTCAGCTTCCTGCTTCCCACAGCTCACTATTCCTACCAAACACCATGCCTGCCTGCTGTCACACTTCCCCACCATTATAATAATGACTATCCTCCCATCTGTAAGCCTAAATAAGCCATTCCTTTTATAAGCTAGTCTTTATCACAGCAACAGAAAAGTACTAATACAGAAGTTGGTACCAAGAAGTAGGCTATGGCTGTGAAGAAACTGTTTTTTGTTTTTTTGTTTTTTTGTTTTTTGTTTTTTTTTTGAGGAATGTTGAAGGCTTTGGAACTTTGGAATAAAAATCAGCTCAAGGGGGCTGGAGAGATGGCTCAGGGGTTAAGAGCACTGGCTACTCTTCCAGAGGTCCTGAGTTCAATTCCCAGCAACTGCATGGTGGCTCACAACCACCTATAATGAGATCTGGTGCCCTCTTGTGGTCTACAAGCATACATGTAGGCAGAACACTGTATACATAATAAATAAATAAATCTTTTTAAAAAATCAGCTCAAGAGGTTTCAGAGGGAAGCAAAGACTTTAACAGCCGCTAGACTTGAGGTCATTCGCAAAGAATCTGGTTGCCTTCTGTCCTTGCCCGGAGAACTTGCCTGCAGCTACACTGAAAAGTAATGAACTAAGCTTTGTTGAAGGAGATTTTAAGGCAACATAATATTGAATTTGTGGTGTGGTTGTTATAGGCTGTTATGTATGCCTATAAAGAAGTAGAGCAAATGGGGCAAAAACAAATACAAAATGGATAGTTTGAAGAGAAAAGGAGCTCCAGGAAACTTACTGTTGCAGCCAAAGCTTGTGCTGAAAGAGATGAGGAGGCTAAGAGAGGCCTGCTCTGAACTGGAATAAAGGGAAGAGGGCCCTCAGGGTTAGATCCCACCACACTAAGCTTCCAAACTGTGAAAGGAAAAAGCCCAAGGACTTTTCTGCTCCTAAAAAACAACAACAAGCAAAATATACCACTAATGTGATTCAAGAGAGCCTGGATCCATCCCAAGGTGGCAGCTAAACTTGGCAGTGTCATCCTATAATGCTGGCTTTAGAGTCATGAAGGATGGAAGAGGAAAGGGGTCATGGAATCTCCTTTCATGGTTTCAGAGAGCCACTGAGACCATGCTATGTGTGGAGGCATTCCTGAGAGAAAAGCCCCAAGAGGACAAGAGGCCCTGAGAGACCATTGCATGAATCTGTAGAAATGAAGCCTGGGTTTTGTTGGGGTTCCCAAGATATTGGTAATACCAGGGCCATATGATAACTTCTAGGGAGAGCTGAACATAGAAAGTGGAAACAGCCCAAGAAAGAGGCAGGCGTCAAAACTAGGAGGGTGGGGCCACCTAAACTGTTTGACACCAGTCATGGAAATACAAGATAAGGAATATGCCCTATTGGGATTTGGACTTACGTTTGTGTAGTATTTCCTTAGTATGCTCCATGTATCCCTTTTGGAATCATAATGTATTCCATTATTATTCCAAATAATGTATATTCTGTGCCATTGTATGTTGGAAATATGTAATTTGCATTTTGATTTTTACAGAGGATTACAGTTAAGAGATTGCCTTGAGTCTCAGAAGAGACTTTGGACTTGGTTGAGACTGGAAAGACTATGGGGACTTTGGAAGTTGCACTAAATGCATTTTTTTTTTTTTTTTTTTTTTTTTTTTTTTGCATCATGATGTGGTAATAACTATGGAGAAGTGGAAAGTGGCGGCTTGTATAAGACATCCCTGATATTCTTGGGTGTCTGAAATACTTGGTCCCCAGTTGGTGGTGCTGCTTGGGAAGGCTTATGGAGGAGGTGTGGTCTTTGAGGCCAAGCTTTGTGATTTCAAAGGCCACATACCACTTCCAGTTCACTTTCTTGGATTCCTGCTTCTGGTTCTAGATGGGAACTCTCAGCTTGCTCTTTCAGCCACCAACCCTGCCTGCTGCCATGCTCACCCACCATGATGGTGATGGACTCTTACCCTTTGGAAATGTAAGCTCAAACAAGCCCTTCTTTCTATAAGTTGTCTTGAGCAGAGTGGTTTATCCCAGCCGTAGAAAACAACTAATACAGAGGTTCTCATATATACCAGGCTGGCCCAGAAACTTGCAATGTAGTTAAGAATGACCTTGAACTCTTATCTCCTCCCCCTCAGACCACCAACAGTTAGGATTATAAGCATGCGCACCATGCCAGGCTAAGGTTGGAACTTTTGTTAAATTTTTGAAGTGGTTCTCTAAAAAGACAATATAAATACACATTTCCCACTCCGAGTTTGTGAATTCTTCCCATGTCTCAATATTCCCAGGGACTTTATTGAAAAAACAAGAAATAAAAACTATTTCAATATGAACAGACAAAAGAATGTGCTATAAAGGATCATTTTAAAAGTGGTGACTTCCCATATAGTCACGTATTTCTCAATGGAATCCTGACCTAAATCTTTCATGTATTCTTCCTTTAAACTTCGTTCACAGATGCTCTTTATATTTCTTCTTTAGCTTATTCCTAAGTATTTTATACTGTTGGGCTATTTTATTTAATTATATTTTTAAAAAAAATATTTTGAGTTTTGCTAATTAAAAAAGAAATATGCACACTTTAGAGAAATTCCAAAAGTGATAATAAATTAAAGAAAGACAAATGTCCTTAACCCAGTGACAGCCCATCTGTGGAGTTCCATGAACTTCTTTCTAGGACATTCTAGAAATGCCCTCTGTCAGCGGCAGTGGCCGCTCATGTGTTTAAGTCTTTGATCCAGAGCCAATGGCTCTCTTTCGGATGAGGGTAATTTTCAAGACATGTGGCCTCACTGGTGGATGTCGGCTTCCAGAGCAGGGCCTTTGAGGGCTCTAGCCCAGTCCCTTTTCAAGTCTGAGTTTGCTGGCTTCCTCCAGAAGATGCTTCTGCAAGGCCTTTTGTCACAGAGGTAGGAATAGCACCTTTCCCCTGTGCAGATGGACAAACACTTTCACTCCCCAACAAAGTGGTTTTACCTTTTATAGAAAAAAAAGAGTTCTATTAGCTTCATTTGCACTGCATAACCAATATTTTCCTATGGCCAAAAAGTGTTCAGTTACAATGTTGTTCTTAAAAGACTAAAGGCTGTGCTGGAGAGATGGCTCAGTAGTTAAGAGTATTGACTGTTCTTCCAGAGGACCCAGGTTCAATTCCCAGCATCTACATGGCACCTAACAACCGTCTGTAACTCCCAAGAGCTGACATCCTCACACAGACATACATGCAGGCAAAACACCAATGCACATAAAATAATAATAATAATAATAATAATAATAATAATAATAATAATAATAAAAAGGAATAAAGACTACTGGGCTGGAAATCTATCTTAGAGCTAGAGATGCCTGCCTAGTATGCACAAGGCCCTGAGTTTAGTCACCAACACCACAAAAAAAATAAATAAGGAAAAAAAAGAAGACTGTCTTATCACCTTGCAATTACTCATGTTTTACTATCGTAAACAATATTTCCATTAATAATTTTGTAATGAAAATCTTAGCACACACATAATTTCCTTATAAAAATTTCTAGAAATTGATTTTTTGGTTATTGAGTATATTAAACATGTAAGGTTCAATAGATTGTTACGCTGTCTCCATTACGAGACAGAGTGGCATTTTGCTCTGCAGGAAGCTGAGCTAATGCATTTGCCTGAAAATACTCATTATCCTGTGCTGTATCAGTTATTGACATCGCTCTTAAGGAAAAAAATACCAGCCAGCCCTTAGGACAAAACTGTGCTGGCCCATGTTAATCAGAAAACAATCGGTTATTATATTTGTAATCATTTTATTTATCATTTATATTTCCTTTTCGTGAGCCACTCTTTCATGTCTTTTGCCTGTTTTAAAATTTGGTTCTTTTTCTGGGTCATTCATTGAAGTGTCTTATGTTTTGAGTTTACTAATCCTGTGTTGATCATATATATTAGAAACAAATGTCTGATTACTTTTAAGTTATTTTATTTTGTCTTTCAGAATTTATACTTTTAAAGTTCCAATCTACTAATGTCTCTTTATGTGTTTTATACTATATAGCATCCTTAAAACATCTTCCCAATCATGACACTGAATTAACACATATTTGAATTTTTTAGTTTTTCAAATTAAAGTATTTATTTTTGAGAAACTGTACATAGAAATCCAAATTTGTTTCATAACTACCTCCATGCCACTTAGGTTTCCTCCCTGATTTGAAATGCCACCACTGAACTCTTGATTGAACAAGATGAAATGAACACACTGAGTTTATCTCGCCCAGCCTTCTCTGAAAGTCTAACTCAGTGACGACAAACACAGTAAAAACATTGTAGAAAAGAATCAATAAACAGAAAAATGTTGCTCAGAGCAATTGTTTAATTCAGAGCAATTACAATTCAAGCAATGTTCTTCAAAAGAAAAGGTAAAATAGCTTGTTATAAAGTGGGAATATATTAAATATGTATGTATCTACAGATTAAAACACAACTATTAGAAATTAAAATAAGGTGATAAAAATAATTACGTTGGTTAAACACTAGAAATACAACATTAGGACAATGTCTCTGAAAAAAAAAAAGAAAGGTAGAAAACAGTCTCAAGGTTTTTTTTAGGTAAAGTTATTTGCAGCCTGAAATTTGATCCTCGTTTATCTGTGAAGGTAGACTGTGTAGATTTTCAGAGGAGTCATATTTATCTGCCATCTTTTCAGGAAGTCACTTGGGTCCCTCTACTAGGATAAATAACAGAATGCAAGGTCCAGGAACTGAAGAGATCTTGGCACCAGGTGAAAAGATTTATCCAAACTACATCTAGGAAGAGTATCTAGAAAGATCTTTCTGGAGAGAAGCAGGAAGTAGCAGAGTATCATGATATTTCCAAAAGGTTATAAAAAAAAAATGGAGGACATGAAGTTGGGAGAAGTGGGATCTGGGAGGGGCTAGGAAAGGAACATGTGTGTATGATCAAAATATATTACATGCATACATGCATGAAATTCTCAAAGAATTAATAAAATATATTAAATAGGATATTTCCATGAAAAATTAAATATGAGTATAATGGATATGTTTGACTATATTAAGTGGGCATTCATAAGTCTAGCAGGGAATAGGGACTTAATTTGTGAATGTTTCATGGAAAGCTAGACAAATCAAATGGGACACAATGAACTCCAAGAAAGAGGGGAGGAGCATTGTCACAGGAAGTAGAATGTGACCAGTCTACATGACTTTGTGGATAATATCTTTGGGATTATGGGGGAAAGCAGAAAATAGTGGTTTGACTGAATATTGCTTTATCATTATATGTTGAGGTTAGGAAACTATTGTGCATAAAGAGATAAATTTTTACATTCCAGAATTGGAAACCCGTGAAACTGAAGAGTTGAGAAAAGGCTATGCAGACTTTTCGTTTTGAAATACAAGGTTAGCCAGTAGCCGAAACAACTAAATAATTGGGAGTAGCTGCTTGTGGGGTGTGGGAATTGGAGGTGTCTTAAGGGAAAGGAATTGGATTTCATTTGAAGCCTTGAGGTACTATTTGAAATTCTACATTATGTACATAATTAAAATTAAATCAAAGAATAAAGCCTTTTTTGCTTATTAATTTCTTCTAAGATATTTCTTAAAAGATGCTAGGAAGAATTCTTTGTGTGTATGTGTGGTGCATGCACACACAAGAGTGTGAGTGTGTGTACCTATGCCTCCCATGCAGCAGCCAGAGGGAGACATCCTCATCTCACAAACTCTCCTAGAGCCTGGAGCTGGGCTAGTGGCTATTAAATGCCAATGATTCTCTTATCTCATTCCTACATAGTGCTGAAGTTACAGGCATATGTGGCCATACTTATTTCTTTTCTTGAGTGGGTGCTGGGGATGTGAACTCAGGTTCCCATGCTTGCCCATTAGGCTTGTTCTCTTATCTGCTAAACCATCTCTCTAGCCACAGAATTTTTCAAATATATTTTTTAATTTTTTTGAGAATTTTATAAGTAAGTACACTGTACTTATCATTTCCTCCCTTCCCTCTTTCCTCATCTACCCTACTCCCTCTCGGATCCATTACCTCTTCTTCTAGAATTATTATTATTGCATAAGTAGATAGGTAGGTAGGTAGATAGATAGATAGATAGATAGATAGATAGATAGATAGATAGATAGATAGATAGATACAGGGATATAGCTATCTGGACTGAATCCATTTAGTGTTGCTTCTATGTACCTGTGTTTAGGGCTGGCCACTTGGGACTGGGTAATCCGTTAGTGGTCTTGTCCCAGGGAAAAACTTATTCTCCAGCTTTCAGATGTCACTGACCATCTGCAGCTCTTCATCTTGGAGGGTGGGTCCTTATGAAATGTTTCCCATCCCCACTGGCATGCTGATTGGTACAGTCATTCTGCAGGTCTTGTTTAGGCAACCGCATTGCTGACTTCTCATGGGTGAAGCATCCCTGTCATATACAAAAGATACAGTCTCAAAGTATTCTGGTCCTTTGGTTCTTACAGTCTTTGCATCCCCTCTTTGCTGATGTTCTCTAAACCTTCAATGTAGGGGTTGCCATGTAGATATACCAACTGGGAGTGGGAACCCCATGGTAGCTGATGCTCTGCATTTGACTAGCCAGAGATTTCTGTGGGTCTTTGTCTGTGGCCAAAGGAAGCATCTTTGTAAAGGGGCAAGATCTACACTTTTCTGTGGGATAAGAATAAGTGTTTAGAAGACAATTAGAAATTAAACTGGTCAGGAAAATCAGCCACAGAATTCTGGATGTGAATTCCACTTCAGCCTTACAAGTTAGATGGCTGCAGGTGGTTATGCTCTATTATAACAGACCTTCAAGGTAAAAGTAAAGCAGGACCTGGCTCTCGGCACAGTGGGGAGAAAGAGAGTTAACGTGTGCAAAGTACCCAGCTCAGAGAATGGGGCAAGTAGGGAGCAAATGCTGGCCCCTTGCTAGGCTTTGACTGCACGTCCCCTAAAGGCCCATGTGTTGGGGCTTAGTCACCAGTCCATGGTACTATTGAGGTAGGTAGACAGTTGAGGCCCAGGGGAAGAAGTTAAGTCATTGGTGGCACACCCTGGAAGGAGACTGTGGGACAATGCTCCTTCCTTTCTCTATTTACTTCCTGGTGGCCACGAGATGAACAGTTTCCCCTGCCACACACTTAGGCCACCATGCTCTCTCTCTCTCTCTCTCTCTCTCTCTCTCTCTCTCTCTCTCTCTCTCTCTCTCTCTCTTTCTCTCTCTCTCTCACTATTTGCAGGAAAACAACGGGGCCATCCCACCATGGACGGAAACCTCCAACTCGGTGAGCCGAAACAACATTTTCCTCCCTGCTCTTTCTTGTCTGTATTTCTCATCTGTGGCTGCTTGGCTCTTCTTTGTTCAGCTCATTCGTAAGCAGTCCCACCCTGCAATCCTGCCTCCGCTTCCTCCTTCCAAGACCAGTGGTGTAATAACCATT
Source organism: Peromyscus leucopus (assembly GCF_004664715.2). Lineage (NCBI taxonomy): Eukaryota > Metazoa > Chordata > Mammalia > Rodentia > Cricetidae > Peromyscus > Peromyscus leucopus. Next base: position 55,529,581 of record NC_051070.1, read on the forward strand.
ATTGTTCGGTTAACTCTTATAAAGACAGGAAAAGGCAAAGAGAGGAAAGAATCTAAGAGAGCGACTTCAGGTTATTTCCAGGGACATCTTGTTCCTTGTGCTGAGATCAAGGCTCCTGACTGGCAGGGGCCTGGGGGCAGCAGTGGAGTTTCCATGGGGGTGCTGGTCCCATGCAGAGAGGATCCCCCTGGGTTCAGGTGCTGGAGAACAGCCCCAGATGGCTCAGGCCATTACTCACTAGCCTAAGGCAGCGCAGCCTGGCCCCCATTGTTCACGGAGATAAAATGCTTAGATCAAGCCTGTGACAAAGGGATTCTCTCTGAGCACTAATTAGCTTTGGAGTAATTTCTAATCCAACTCCAGTTTCAGCCATATGTACATACAGATGCACTTTACACATTTCCTCTCTGTCCTGACATTCGGATGTCTTTCCTGCCACCTGCCTGGTGTTTCTATATCCTTTGCTTCTATTCATCTGTTTTCTTTCACAAAACAGTTCAGCATCCAAGAGACTCCTCAAGGCTGGCAGCAGCTTTGGGAAGTCTACCTAGTCTCCCACAGTGTTGGGTGCAGCAGCTTTGGGAAGTCTACCTGGTCTCCCACGGTGTTGCGTGGGGCTGCCAGGGCCTTATCATCCAAGTCAATCGGAAACCCAGAAACCCTGACTCTGCAATAACAACACACAGGTATGGGCACAAGTGAGGCAGATGTGGCCATGGTCTACTGGCTTTCTTATACTGTAATTCATCATTTTTTAATTCTTTTTTTTTCATTTGCTTTAAAGACATCACTCCAAAGTCACCTCCAGAAATCACTTTCCCATCTGAGACCCTTACGTGTGTGTCCAAGCTGACCCAAGGTCCTCTGTGAGTCCTTCCTTTGTTCCTGTTCTGTTACTTCAGAGGGCTTCCAGGGGACGAGTTCCTGTAGCTGTCCCTGCCTGTCTGTCTGTTCAGCTTGACTGTGTCTAAACCATCACAGCTGCACCATGGAAACTTTCTATTCCTCTTCTTCGTCCATTGGTTGTTTCTTCCTCCCCCTTCCCCTTCCCCTCCTCCTCTCCTTCCCCTCCCCCTCCTCCTTCTCCCTTTCCTCCTCTTCTTCTTCCTCTTCCTCTCCTCCTCCTTCTTCCTCCTCTACCTTCTCCTCCTCTTCTTCATTCCTAAAAGCTTATTTTTCCAATCACATGGCCCCCGTACTAACCGCAGTCTCCATTCTCTTCTCAGTTGGCACAAATTCCAAAAAGATGAACCCTGAGGATTGCCCTGGTTTCACAACCAATGCTGGTCCATATGGGCAAAGCCTGGTGTGGCTGCTCTCTGTCAGGAGACCTAGAGCCTTGAAAGTCATGGCTTTAGAGTTAGGTTAAAACTGTATCTCCAGTTCTTACTACGTGCATAGCTTTAAAAATGTTGCTTGGCCTGCCTAAACCTGATCTTTTGAGGGTTAAAGTTGGAGGTAATAGCTCTACTTGTGATTTAGTTGTGAGAGCAGAGGCCATGTGTCCATGGCAGGCATGTGACAGGTGCTGTGGCTTACTGTGAAATGTCTTCATGGACCATGCGGTTCAACATATGGTCCTCTACTGGTGAGGCTATCATGGGAGGCAGTCAACCTGGAGGAGGAATTGGTGGGCCTTTGATGACTATCCTGGCCTCTGGCTTCTTGGGGCCGTCGGCCGGCCTCCTTGTCCCTGCTGTGCGAGCAGTGGCCACCTCACCTTCCCACTAAGCCTGCTCACTTCGCCTTCTCTGTCACAATTCACAGAACTTTCTGAAGCTGTGAGTCTAGCCTGAGTGTTTTCTCCCTCAAGCTGCTTTGGTCAGGAACTTGGTCAGGGCGACAGGAAAGGCAGCTGACATTCTAGCTGACATTCATTTTAAATCTTCCGAAGACAAAATTCAAGTTAGTCGGACTTACTGAGACTTTTTTTTAAAAAGGAAGTTTATTGGATTTTGTATAAACTGTAAAATGACAAGAGTATAAGATTCCTTGGAAGGCTTAAGCAATGAAAAGAGAGAGCTATAACACGCTCCATGCAAATGTTTCTTCTCTTACATCTTCTGGACAGAATCATACCCTGGAGGACACATCTGACCCTCATCTGATATTTGTGCATGTGTGTATATGTTTACAGAACCAGCCGGGCGCCATGCCGGGTGGAAGGCATCACACTCCCTCAGTAGAACACTTGGCTTTGATAGCTTAGGAAAGCATTGTCTCTTCCTCCTGGTCAATAGGAGTGTGTTGTCACAATATGGTTGTGGTTTTCTCTTTATATATGGTATGCGTTCAAGTTAGGTTTAGGATGCTATTTACATAGGGAAAGAAGGAAGGAAGAGAGAGAGAGAGAGAGAGAGAGAGAGAGAGAGAGAGAGAGAGAGGAACAGAGGGAGGAAAAGAAGCGAGGGAGAGAATAGGAGAGGGGATGAAGGAAGGAAAGAGGGGAGGGAAGGAGAGAAGGAGAGAGGGAGGAAAGGAGGAAGAAGTAAGAGAGAAGGAGGAAGGAAGTGAGGGAGGGAGGGAGGAAGGAGAGAAGGAGGGAAGGAAGAGGAAGGAAGGAATAAGGAAGGGAGGGTAGGAGGGAGAGAGGAAGGGAGAGAGGGAGAAAGGGATGGAGGAAGGAAGGAAAAAGAAGGCATCATTTTCCAGGTAACATGTTCAAAGAAAACTACCAGCTGCCCCATGCAGCCAAGGACACTTCTCATAGTCATCTGAAAGATATTCTGACCTTTATTCCTTTTCTCAAGGAGTTGGAAGATACTAAGTAAAGGGGACTAGGAAGTTAGGGACCACGGTGCTCTTCTTACTAGAACTTTCACATCTTTGCTTCTCCTAACACTCCCATGAGAAACTTCCCTGGAGGTTTCCATCCTCTGTGATTCTGGAGAAAGCCTCCATAGCCAATGAAGGGGGAGAGCCTGGACTTTGAAGGCTGCATGCCCTCATCTGAAGCCAGGCTTAGCTTGGCTCTTTACTATCCGCAGTTCATTTCCTGTCTGCATGCCTCAGTTTCCTTGGGTGTTAAACGTGGTAGTGTAGTTCACCCTCCCTCACAGAGTGTTCAGAAGAAGCGAAGGGCAACGTTGACCTATGCGGAAGTAATTAACACGGTTCCCCACATGGAACAGATGATCAGCGCTGGTACCTCTTTCTTTCCTGTAGGATGGACCATCCGACAGCGCGGACCCGACAGTCATAGATGATCAATTCATGTACATGATGGGGCTTTTTAGGAGAATGTACCCGTGGAAACAACCCGTTTTTATGAGTGTAGATCATTCTGAGGAAGCACCTGCTTTTTCCAAAGGAGCTTGGATCACTTCAATGTCTGCATTTTCTTCACTGTGATTTTTGCTGGTTAAACGGAGCCTCCCCCCAGTGCTGACAACTATGAATGAAAACGATTGCAGCGTGTCTTGAAACTGGGGCTTGCCCTTAAAGGAAGGCATCATCACATACATTTGCCAGATGAGGAAACAGGGGGGCAGGCTCGAGTGGACACGTCCTCGGGGTTACAAAGGTGGGCAGAGTCAGGATTCCAACACAGCTCTTCTATTCTTGCCTGAATATTTTGTTCATTTTTTGGTTTGGGTTTCCGTGGTGTTTCTGTTTCCTTCGTTGTTTTGAGACAGGGTCTCGCTATGGAGCTCAGGCTAGCTTTGAGCCCCTTACATTGCCCAGGCTATCCTAAAGCTCCCCGTCCTCTGTCTCAGCCCCCTAAGTTCGGGGCTGCTGTCCGTGTGCCACCACACTCACTATGGGAAGTTTTGTGTCAGAGGTGGACAGAGCGAGGACCATTGTTACAGATGTGCCTATTCGTCTCCCCATAAGACAACCAAATCTACATTTTTTGAAATTCTTATTTCTACATGTACACGTTTTCTAGAAAGTGTGAAGAATCTGGTGGTATTGTAGATTTGTTTGTCCAGTAGTTAAGTTTTATAAAGCTGATCTGGGTGGCTGGAGTATCCAATCTGTGGTTGTGAGATTATTGTCTTACTAACAAGTGAAGCCGGCCTCCTTTGGTACAGCGCTGGATGAGACAAACGCCATCATCTCCATCTTAGAGCTGAGAAATGGAGGCTCTGGGAGGTTAAGTAATGTTTCTGAGATAAGAAACCCAACCTGGTTTAGAGAGCTGAAAAATAACACTTAGCTTGAAGACTCGATCCTGCCACGATGTTAGTTAAGTCAAGAGCTGCTGTCTTTGTCTTGGTTTTTTTCCCCCTATACCTGACAAGAGAAAAACATTTATCACTTTTAGCGCTGGTGCCCCGGCCCATGCCAGGCACAAGCAGTCTTTGGATTAAAACGCTACCACCTGCCAAGCATCTTCAGCAAGATTGGAGGGTTGGTGGATAGGGAGGGAGGGGTGAAGGCAGATGGGGATGGTGGAAAAGGATGCAGCTCCGTGGAACTTCAGGTTTGGAAATGATTTTTAATCAAGTTCAACAAGGACAGCCTCTCCCCAGGAGCCACCTACATGCCATCAATAACCCCCTTCCCCGGGCCTCTCATCTCTGGTGCAGTTTTATTGAACACAGGTTTAATTGACCTGAAAAAGAAGCCTACTTGTTGGCGAAGTCGTGTGCACTGCCCGCAAAAATCAACTCTTCGTGGTTCTTTCCGCAGTTGGGGCTTTCAGGGGGACCAGGTCCCAAGACGGTTCTTAACAGCAGAAAACTGTGGGGCTACTGCATCTGAAACACTTCGGGAGCCGCAGGCTGGAAGGCCATCTCGATAATGAGAGGCACCAAATGTGGTAAAGATTTCTGTTTGCTGCACGTGCTCATTCAAAAATTGAATTGGATTGACTGCTATAGAGGGTTCCACAGACTCTGTCTCCAAGAGGAGCAAAGTGACACCCAAGGGACAAGGCTTATGTAGGACAACTCACCTTCATTGACATTACAAAATCCATGGGACCTTTACCTCAAGGCAGCGATTCACAAAGTGATTACTAAAAAAAAAAAAAAAAAAGATAGTTAATTGGTGTGCGGGATCCAAGCTGGACACATTGTCTCCAATGGGCTTCAGCTGCATGTCTGTGAAATAAAAGTAGGTCTTACCTGTCAGAATGGTATAAAAATTCTGGACTAGTGAATCAGTGGTGGTGCACACCTTTAATCCCAACACTTGAGAAGCAGAGGCAGGTGTATCTCTGAGTTCAAGACCAGCCTGGTCCAGGATACTCAGGGCTACACAGAGAAACCACTGTCTCAAGAAACAAAACAAAACAAAATTCTGGATTTAAGCGCCTCAAGGAAATGTAGGCAACAATTTTCCAAATGATTGCAATTCTTCTTCATGGACTATGTAGAGTCTTGGTGCCAGTAAAATCTTGGGTGAAGCCGGGCGATGGTGGTGTACGCCTTTAATCCCAGCACTCGGGAGGCAGAGGCAGGTGGATCTCTGTGAGTTCGAGGCCAGCCTGGGCTACCAAGTAAGTTCCAGGAAAGGCGCAAAGCTACACAGAGAAACCCTGTCTCGAAAAACAAAAACAAAACAAAACAAAAAAAAACTTGGGTGAATGTGTGTTTTTATATGAGCATGTATGTGGATATGTGTACTTCAGTGTAACATGCATACATGTATGAGGAAGGCAAAGGAAAAGTTGAGGTGTTACTCCTCAGGAGTGGCCCACCTTGGGATTTTTAATTAATTAATTAACGTGTGTGTGTGTGTGCGCGCGCGCGTGTGTGTATGTTCCAGTGTGTGTGCTTGTACATGCTACACGTGGAAGCCAAAATAGGGTATCAAGTCACTGGGAGCTGTAGTTGGGAGCATTCCTGGGATGTCTGGCTTGTTCTGTATGGGCTGGAATCTGTTTCATCCTCATGGCTACACAAGCGTTCTTAATGGCTCAGTTGTCTCTCCAGCCCCCACCTTATTCTTTGAGATGGAGTCTTTCCTGAAGACCTGGGGCTTACCCATCCACCAAGTTAATCTGGCTGGCGAGTAAGCCACAGGGACCAAACTGTGTCCAGCCCCCATCCCCACTCCCCACCCACCAACCCTGTGCTATGGTACAACTGTAGAGCACAAACGCTTTATGTGGATGTCGGGTGTCGAACCCAGGTACTTACCAACTGAACCATCTTCCCAGCTCTGCAAAACCTGTCTTGAGCTTTGCATTTCTTACAGTGCAATGAAACGGTTGAATTGTGTATTCTTAATGACTTACCCAACTCTAATCTCATATAACTATGCTGTGCTGATACCCTCAAAGGACAGCCGTGGATCTACATGGCATCCTCAGGCTCAGTTTGCTGTATTCAGTGTCTGCCAGGCCACAGATAAATGGTGAGCCAGGCTATGTGGGCTCAAGGCACCCTTTACCCATGTCCTTGTCATCCCTAAACCTGAATGTGCTTCTGTAGAGAGAAAGCCTCCTTGCAGAAAGGCCATTAGAATGAGTTAGATTGTGTCTGTGAAAATAGTTCTTACACTGTAAGATCTTGCTTACACCCAATCATATTGACTCTTACCTAGGCATCTTTATAATTTCCCCAAACATGGAACTTTTAAAATGAACCTTTAAAAAATGAATGTATTTTTTTTTTTAAAAAAAATCAGGTGCTCATAGTTGAAAGGGACAGTCCCCTAGAAGAGCTTGCCTGACATATTCCATGCCCACTTCCTATCATCCCTGTATCCCATTCCCTGCTGGAAGGCAGGCATAGCCCTTTGACCTCCATTGAGGAGCATAAAGCATGTCCTCTAAATGCAGGGAACATTGTTCCTTCTCACCTGAGACTCTCAGAAAGTTGGAGGAATCTAAAATGTGGCCACTTAGTCATGCAGTGGCAAATCCAGGAAGAAAACACAGCTTGTTCTAAACTATTCCTTTGACCTCCAGCTACCTCCATGACCCTATGGGCGAGTCCATCAGGGACGGAGAAAAGTTTGGTCCTTTTGCTATTGCTTTAACACTTTTGAAAAGCAATGGAACATGAGATTTCTCTATTGCATGTCGGTCCAGCTAGATCATAAATCAGAATTCAGATGTCTCGTGGGTTGAGGTGAGGCCTAAGCCGATATTATCCTTCCCTCTAATGAAGCCTTGGAGGCTCACAAACCCAGATTTAGACTTGGTGGTTTGGATATTAAAAACTGGCCTCCTTCCCTAGGTTTTATGTTCCCACTTCAAATGCCACGAGACAAGCAATAAGTGATACGGTGAGAATGCCCACCCAGGGCTTCCGGAAGGACCCTCATCGGGAATGGGGAAGCTCAGATTTATTTTGGTTCCTGATGGATTGACTGTTGAACCACGGGGGGGGGGGGGGAGCAAAATTCCAAATCTTTATAAATGAATGGTGTCCTAAAACCTCCTTCTTTCCCTCCCCAGCCCAACTGCTTTTGTCTTGTTTTGTTTCAGTTTTAAAAACTTATCTGCATTGCTTGATTGTTGCTGAGCCATAGGAATACAAGGGGGGGGGGGTGGAAATAAACCCAGCAGTTCTTGGGAGGTCACTTCAGTGTGTGAGGTATTCGATTGTTGCATGATAAGTGTTATTGCCCATCTCTGACTGTGTATTCCAGTTCTAGCCCAGTATACTGTGCATTAAAACCAAGGATGCATTAGTTAGCGGTTGGGCTCATGGGTCTTCAGTGTTCCATGCTAGGACATTCAGTAGAAACATAGGGAAAGCCTGAGAGCCACAAGCATGGCAGGTGTGCTTCTCTGTCTTGCTAGTTGTTCAGCTCTTGGGCCAGATCTTAGAACTTTGCTCTAGTTAGAACGTAGCATTGCACGCAATGGGTCAGCTCTTGCCTTAGGTTGCAGGGTCCCTCCCTACTTGTCTCGGCTCTCCACCTACATTCCACCCATTAACTGACTTGCTTCCATCCTTCAATGGTCACTGAAGTGTGGCATCACAAAGAACTGCTCATATCTGTGCTTGAGGTAGGGCACAATGTGCTTCTACATTAGAATGAGGGAAGTATTTCCAACTCTCTGGCCAGTTGCTTTTTCTTTCTCTGTGACAAGTACCTCTTAAAACAGCTTAGAAGTAGCTGGAAAGATGGCTCAGTGCTTAAGAGCACTGGCAGCTCTTCTAGAGGAAGAGCTCACTCACAGTGGGTTTTCACTGGTCTGGGGGCTAAGCTAGGGGACTGAGACCGGACTAGCTGCTCCCTTTTTCCAGAATGGAACCATGTAGGCGTTCCTTGGTTATATGGAACTTTGCAGGCGGGAGGAGGCTGAGGGTGGGAGCCATCCAGGCCTTTGGAATTTGCCCCACGTGAGTGCCAGATATTGGTGAAATTATTAAGGCCACTCCACGTAGTTAAAAGGGAGGTTTATTTAGTAGCGTAACTTACAAATGAAGGGATAGGCAGGTTGCAGGGTCTGGGAAGATGTAGCGCAGTCCCGCAGTGTTCTCTGGAGAACTCTGCTCTGTCTACCTCTAACGTCCAGGGTCCAGGAAAACAAAAAGTGCACGGCGCATCCGGATCTTGGGTCTTCAGGGCCCTCTCTTGGCCCTGCCTTGTAGGCGTAACAGTTACCAAAGCCTCAGTGGGGGCTGGAACTTCAAGATCAAAGCTGGAATGGCTACCCACTACAGGGTTCAATTCCCAGCACCCAGTCCTGGGGTATCCAAAGCCTTCTTCTTGTCTTCATAGGCACTGAATGCATGTGGTGCACAGACATGCATGCAGACAAAAACCTATACACATAAAATATAAATAAATGAATAAAAGGATAGAAACCCAAACAGCTTAAAGGAGGAGTGATTTCTTTGGGCTTGTAGTTCCAAAGGTTTTGATTCATAGCAGGTTGGTTCCATTGCTGTAGGCTGAGGCATAGAGGAAGCCATTCACCTCAGGGCAATGAGGAAACAAAGTCAAGAAGGGGTTAGGGAATGATAGGGGTCTGAAGGATATGCTTCCAGTCCCTGGCTGCCTCCAGCTCGCCCCTCCTCCTGCATTGCCAGTGCCCATCAAAATAGCTTCATTGTCTGGAACCAAGTTGTCCACACATGAACATGTGGGGGACATGACTGTCAAACCATAGCACCTCTCAATTCATTCCCTTTAGTGTGTGTGTGTGTGTGTGTGTGTGTGTGTATGTGATGTAGCTGGAGTATGTGCACTTCTGTACAAGTATGTGTGATCCATATGTCATGCTTGTGGAGGGCCAGAGATCGATGCACCAATGTCTTTCCTGACCACTTTCCAACTTGCTTTTTGAGATAGGGTCTTTTGCTGAACCTGGGACCATTCATCTATTTGGCGAGGTAGGTTTGTTGGTCAATGAGGTTCAGGTTTCCACCTTCTCCAATCCACCTCCCTCTCCCCAGTTCCAGACACCCCCCCCCCAAAAAATGCTGGGATTATAGATGCATGCTGCCATGCCCAGCTTTTATGTGTGTACTGAGGATCCAGATTTAGGTAAATTCTCAAGCTTGCATGAGAATTTGTCAACTGAACCATTGCTCCAGCCCTGACCATCGATCTTACGACCTCCGCATTTGTCTGTCTTTCCTTAAAATTTGACTGCACCACTATAAGGAGTTATCACAAAGCCTCGCTCTGATCTACTTCTCTCCTCTGTGACCAAATGCCCTGCAGAGACAACTTAACAGAGGAAGGATGTACTGCGGCTCATGTTTGAAATAGTTCAGTCCATTATAGTGAGAAGAACATAGAGTCCACAGAGAATAGAATGTACAGAGGGAGCCTGGGACCAGGAAGCGAAGGCCTCACATCCGTCAGAGTTTGATCTCCCAGGGTCCCGCACATTCAAATCCCAATGCCACAGCCTGCCCCCAAACAATTTTACTCCCGTTTGAGTCAATGTCTCCCCGACTTACACCTGCTCGTCCCCTTTGTTCGCTATAGCTTTTTTAGACCTGTTCAACGCATAGCAAAACATTATGGAGCCTGGCCATATGCTGGGGCATGCGACTCAAAAACATAGAAAACCAGTGAAGGGTGGCAAGATGTAGCCTTAAAATAGATGTTGTCAAATGTATTAAATATGCCAATACTCTGTTTTGATATGTCATTATATATTTTACTCCTCTAGACCTTATAAATCCCAGAATATATAGCCGACAACTTTTTCTGTAAGTAGTAAACTGTGTTTTAAAGGATTATTAAAGGAAAATTTCCCCTCATATTAAAGACATATGTTAAACAATTTGCAGAAAAAATGGATTAAGTGGATGAAGAGATGGGAATCGTTGATGGAGAAATTCAGAAACAGGGCAGGAAAATAAGAACCAAGTGGAAACGCTGGCATCAGGAAAGGCAGAACCTGAAATGAGGGTAATTTTCTTCAGGTGGCCCACACAGAGACACTCTGCCTCCGAGGAAGGTTCTGTCATGTTTGTATGCACAGGTCTCACACATTCTTTGTTACCTGTGTGCAGCTCGTCCCTGACAGCTCTTGTCCTGTGTCCTCAGGGGTTGGTTGCAGATCTCTTCATATGGATACGAAAACCCACAGGTGTTCAAGTTCCTCGTATGAGATGGTGTTTTAACATTTGCATATGACCTCCCCTTTATGCTCCCATGCACTTGGTATCACCTCTCGATTATTCATACCATCTAAAACCATGCAAATTGTTGTTATACTACATGCTCTATGCATTTATATTTAGATAATCTCATGTAGCCTTACTGGCCTCAGACTCACTAGGTAGTTGAAGATGACCTGGAATTTCTGAGACCCCTGCCTCTGCCTCCCAGGTGCTAGGATTATAGGTGTGTACCACCATGCCCAATTTACTCAGCATTAGGAATTACCCCAGGACTTTATGCACGCTAGTCAAGCACTCTGCCAACAGAGATACATCCCCAGCCCCTACTTTAAAAAACTATTTCTTAATTTTTTTTAGTAACTTCTATGTTGGTTGAATCTGCTGTTGGGGACACTCTTGGGTATGGAGAGCAGAGGGCCAAATACACACACACACACACACACACACACACACACACACACACACACACACCATATATATATCACATTCAAGACTTAAAGGGTCCATCAAATGGAGATTGTGTTTTATTGTTTTCATCCCCTCCAAGTAACTAGCCTATCATGTGACATCTTATACATGCTTAATAAATAATCACTAAAAAAAAAAAAACCATCGGAGAGGAAGGAATGAGTGGATGAAGTACTTGAGAATGATGATTCTCTGGTTGTTTTTACAGACTCCCCCCTTCTCCCTGCTCCAGCAAGTTCTTGATAACTACACTGAATTTGCCAGACTGAATTAAGTATGCATTTATGTCCTTGACACATGGAAATCCAGTGTTCCCAGCACCATCTTCCCAGTATAATTATAGCGATGAGCAACTCAGCTGGCTTGAACAACTCTCAGAGTCTGGGCCACTGGATCCATTGCTGGAGTTCAGGGCCGTTGGTTCCAGCTAGAACACCTGTGCCAATTAGTAGACAAGAATGGAAATAGCAGCCCAGTGAAATCCTTATACTTCACCAGGTTCACTATATATAAATTATTAATGCTTCCTCATGCTACATTTTTCTTGAATATATTTAAATATGAATATATTGGAGGAAGGAGACAATAAATTTATATTTCCATTTCTCCAATATAATTTATAAAATTAACATATTACATATTTTTATCATAAAACAAGTATATGTTCATGTAACAAATTTGCAACGTGATGGAAAGTATGAAGTCGAAATGAAAATCATTTATAAGGTCTGTTCTGTAATAGAACTATTTTAATGTTTTGGCAGGTATTCTTTCAGAGGTTTTTTTTGCGGTTTGGTAATACAGAATCTTCTAATGTGCTTTCTTTCTCTGAAGAGATTCAGAATATTTTTATGTTTTAAGCACTTTTAATAGAATTTAACTTTCAGTGATATGATGGTTCACCCTGAATGCCAATTTGGAATCACCCAGGAGACACACCTCTGGGTATGTATATGAGAGTATCTCTTAAAGAGGTTTAATGGAGGTTGACCTATTCTGAATATGGGTGGAACCATCCTTTGGGTTGGGGGCCCAGGTTGAATAAGAAAAGGTGAAAGCAAGCTGTGCACCAGTTGACTGTTTATCTCTCTGCTTCCTGACTGTGGTCACACTGTGACCATCCATCTCATGCACCTGCTGCATTCCCTGCCATGGTGGACTGTACCCTCACACTTGAGCTGAAGTAAACCCTCTTTCCTCAAGTTGGCATGAGAAAAGTACAGAAAGAAGTGGCTGTTATACTCTCCATCATTTCCACAAGCCATGGCATCAATTGCTGGTGGTTGGCTACTGGCTTACTTCAAACATACCATATTCAGAACTCTGTGAGCAGTATCCCTGTGCCCAGAGCTGTAGCTTCTGTCTCATGATGCTGGACTAAATTCTTGTTATGGAATTTCTGCAACCTAGAATACCATAGTCTTATGGATTTCCTTGAGACATTGCCAAGATTTCACAGAAGGGCTTTTATTTTGCTAGATCATTGTTTTGTTTTTAAACAATTCATAATTCTGCTATCATCGTCTGAAACATTCAATTTACCCATATCTTTTTGTTGTTGTTACTTTGGAGCAGAGTCTTTGATGTAGCCCAGGATGTCCTGGAACTTATCACTTAGCTGACACTGATTTTGAGTCATGGTCATCCTCCTGCAGCCTCCAGAGTGCTGAGATGGCAAGGATGGGCTTGGCTGCCCTATAGCGCCTTTTCTCGTTTAACAGGTGAAATAAACTTCGTGGTGGTTTAACTTAGGGTTACTTGAAAGCTTGTTGCTAAAGGTTTTCTTATTTTGCAAGTCATTTATGTTTCTTCTCTTACTACTTGGCAATTTGTCTTATTTTCTCTTGTAGTATTGATAGTCATATGCTTGCATTTTCATTAGATTACTGACTCATATTTCCTGTACATAGTAATGAATTTCTCTGCTGCATTTCCACACATACATCTATCATGTGTCGTTCAGATCCTCCCTTCCCTAATGTCTTCTCCCAGTTCTCCTCTCCTTTTCCACATCCTTGTTCCCCTGTGCCTTTCCTGCTAGTTTCTCCTCTACATTCAGGTCTTAATCTTAAGTTTCTATACATGAGATAAAATGTGTCTAGCTTAGTTAACTTAACATGATGACTTACAGTTGCACTCACTGTCCTACTAACAACATGATTCCATTCTTCATTATGGCCCCCAAACTACTCCATTATATTTATATCTCACATTTCTTTACCCATTTGTTTGTTACTAGGTCCCTAAGCTGATTCTCTCTCTTAGCTATTGTGGATAGTACCACAATAAGCATGTGTATGCAGGATTCTCAACTGTATGAAAACCCATTTCCTTCAAGTATATGCCCAGGAACTGATTTCCATGGTGGCTAGAATAATTTACCATCTTATCCACTATGGTGGTTTGAATAAGAATAGCCCCCATTGGCTCATATATTTGAATGATTAATTACCAGGGAGTAGAACTGTTTGAGGAGGTGTGTCACTCACTGGCAGTGAGCTTTGAGGTTTCAAAAGCCCACACCAGGTTCTCTCTCTCTCTCTCTCTCTCTCTCTCTCTCTCTCTCTCTCTCCTGCCTGGGTATCAGGATGTAAAGCTTTCAGCTACTGCTCCAGCACCGTGCCTGCCTGTTTCCCATCATGATGTTTCCCATCATGATGATGTTAATGGACTAACTCTCTAAAATTGTAAGCAAAGCCCCAGTTAAATGCTTTCTTTTATAAGAGTTGCCTTGGTGACAGTGTCTCTTCACAGCAATAGAACAGAGACTAAGACACCCACCATATATAAAGGTTCTTATTTCTCCACATCTTCCTCAGCTCTTTGTTTTTCTACTAATAGTTGACTGGGGTGAGTTGGAATCTCAGTGTTTATTTGATTTGCATTTTCCTGATGGCTAAAGTAATTGAGCATTTTAAAATGTATCTATTGGCCATTTGTATTTCTTTTGAGAAATGTTTGTTGAAGTCTTTAAATATTCATTTGATTATGATAGAGTCTTGTTATGTTTCCCAGGCTAGACTCAAGGTCTTTATGTAATCCAGACTAACCTCGAATTTAGAGCTCTCCTGCTTCAGCTTCCTCACTGATGATTGTAGCATGAATCTTTAAGGTTCTTATTAATAAAATCAAACCTGAGGCGAGTTATTGGGGTCCATGCTGGTAGATCAGAGAGACAGGACAAGCCACAGCTATCTCACCTCGCCGGATCCTCAGCTGGTCTTGTCTCCTCAGACTGGAGGCCTCTGAGTCCTCATCCGGAATGGGTCTCAGCTGAATTACTGCTCAAAAGCCTGAATGCTTAACCAGCCAAAATCTTAACCAGCCAAATGCTCTACCAGCCAAATGCCCTACCAGCCAAATGCCTCTAGTTTCTGGTCCTCACGCCTTATATACATTTATGCTTTCTACCATCACTCCCTAGGATTAAAGCCTTGCTTCCTGGGATTAAAGGCGTGAGTCATCATGCCTGGCTGTTTCCAATGTGGCCTTGAACTCACAGAGATCCAGAGGGATTTCTATCTCTGGAATGCTAGGATTAAAGGTGTGAGTGCCACCATTTCCTAGCCTTTGTATCTAGTGGCTGTCTGTTCTCTGACCCCAGATAAATTTATTAGAGTACACAATATTTTGGGGAACACAATACCACCACAGATGATATTATAGGTATGTGCCACCATGTCTAGTTCATCTCAGTAACTGATTGGGTAATATATTGTTTGGGATTAACTTTTTGGGTTCTTTATATATTTTTAGATATCAATTTTCTATTACATGAATATATCCAAGATTTTCTCCCATTCTATAGGTTGCCACTTCACTGTTGACTGTTTACTTTGTTGTGAAGAAGATTTCAAACTGTATGTAGTCTGATTATGAATTCTTGCTTTTATTTCCTGGGTTATCAGAGTTCTACTAGATACTTTACCAAATTTGTTGAGAATGAAACCTAGTTTTCTAATTTATTTTCTTCTATTTCTTTCTTTCTCCCTTCCTTCCTTCCTTCCTTCCTTCCTTCCTTCCTTCCTTCCTTCCTTCCTTCCTTTCTCTCTCTCTCTCTCTCTCTCTCTCTCTCTCTCTCTCTCTCTCTCTCTCTCTCTTTTTCTTTCTTTTTTATTAGTAGTGTATCTTTACACGGACCTGGCTGTCCTGGAATTCACCATGTAAATTAAGACCAAGCTGGCCTTGAACTCACAGAGATCTGCCTGCTTCTGCTTCATAAGTGCTAGAATTAAAGGTATGTACCACCACACCCAGCTCTAATTTATTTTCAATTGATGCTATTGACTTGGTACTGAAGGAGTCTGATTAGGGTCTCATGCCTATTCTAACAGCTCCTGTCTGTTTTTCAATAGAGATGGCCAACAAATAGTGATCATTTTAATTTATTTTCCTTTCTAATCATCAACATTTCTAGTAGATGCTGTTTCAAGCAGTAATGATGGAGAAAGTGCATACTTTACTCTAAGTCTTAAAAGAGATATGTTCATAAAATTCCAAAAATTACAGCAGAACATTTCATGTTATGTTTGTTTTAGGGTTTTATAAAGATAAAGATGTTTAAGGGAGTTGGGGAGATGCCAAGGACCTGGCTTGGTTCCCAACAACCCATAACTCCTGTCCCAAGGGAACCCAAGACCCTCTTCTGGCCTCTGAAGGTACTGCATTCAAGTGGCACACATATACACATGCAGATAAACACTGATATACATAAGAATAAATAAATCTTAAAAAATAAAGACATGACCTTTCTAATTCTTTGAGAGGCTATAAAACCATAACTGAGTATTTTTATTTAACTTAATGAGTTTATCTCTACATCTATCTTTAATATAGTAAACAACACAAATAGATTGTTAATATTACATTACTCTTAATTCTTGATATAAGCCCTATCAATCAGAATGTATATAGCAACTCTGATTAGCTTACTTTATCAGAATTTGTGCATGTCAAATGCATACATAAAATTATTTGTCTTTTTTTCACTTTCCTATCCCACTTCCTTATTTTGTGGTGATGTTGTGGTCCCCAAAATATTGTGCACCCTAATAAACTTATCTGGGGTCAGAGAACAGAACAGCCACTAGATACAGAGGCTAGAAAATGGTAGCACACACGCCTTTAATCCTAGCATTCCAGAGGCAGAGATCTGTTCAAAGTCACACTGGAAACTGCTAGCTATGCTAACAAGAGCCTTTAATCCCAGGAAGTGATGGCAGGAAGCAGAAAGGATGAGGAACTAGAGCCTGGTTAAGCTTTTAGGCTTTTGAGCAGCAGTTCAGCTGAGATTCATTCTGGCTGAGGACTCAGAGGCTTCCAGTCTGAGGAAACAGGATCAGCTGAGGAATTGGCCAGGTGAGGTGGCTGTGGCTTGTTCTGCTTCTCTAATCTTCCAGCGTTGACCCCAGTACCTGGCTCCAGGTTTGTTTTTATTAATAAGACTCTTAAAGATTCATGCTACATTATTTTATTGATATAATCTAGAATTTTAATCTCAGGTAGTATTTAGAATTGGATACATCTATGGTTCTTCATTTACATTACATAACGCTGCTGAATTGACTGTGCTCAGGAGTGTTTCCAAGAGATGCTTTCTCAGGAGTGTTTCCAAGAGATATTTGCAGCAAGGCTGTGTGTGCACGAAATAGCTTTATTACATGCTTATCTATAAAAGGATGTTGCTGTTGATAAAAAAAAATTCTAGGCTTCAAGACAATTTCTTTCAACATTTTGAAAATATTTCTCCTTTACCATCTACCCTTGGTGCTGTGTTTTAAGTCTGGTGTCAAATGGGATCTCATTTGTTCATAGGCAACACAGCATCTTAGAGTATCTCAGGAGGTCAGAGGACAGCTCGCAGGAGTTGATTCTCTTCATTTAACACATGCGTTCTTGGGACTGCGCTCAGGTTATCAGGCTTGACTGCCAGCAGGAACCTTTGCCCTGGGAGCCACCTCACTGACTCCCAGCTCATTGTAGCTCTGGGATATTTTGTAAATACCACTCTTGTTCCTTACACTTCAAAATGTTACAATTTAAGACATGGGTTTCTATAACACACTTTTAATCTGCTTTGCTTTGCTTTTCCTTCTTTTAGCATTTTTAACTACAGAGCGTTGGCTATACTGGAACTCACTCTATAGACCAAGCTGGCCTTGAACTCAGAGATTTGCCTGCCTCTGCCTCCTGAGTGCTGGGATTAAAGTTGTGTGCCATCACCACCGCATAACTATAAATTTTAAGTTTTATTGATACTTTAAAAATGTCTTCTGGGAGAGCTCTCTATTATGATCATTTTAAAAATAATTGTGTGCTTCTACTCAAGTTATTAACTGAACTCCTTTTTAAATTTTATTTTATTTATTTTTTAAAATTTATTTTTTTATTTATGTGTATGAGTCTGTATGAATGTATGTTGCACATGTGGGCAGTGTCTGCAGGGTCCAGAAGAGGAGATCTGATGCCCTGAAGCTGGAGACACAAGGAATTACAAACAGCTCAACATGGGTGCTTGAAACTGAACTTGGGTTCTCTGCAAGGGCATTATATACTCTTTTGTTTGTTTGTTTGTTTTTTGTTTGTTTGTTTGAGACAAGGGTTCCCTGTGTAGTCTCAGAACTTGCTCTGTAGTCCAGGCTGGCCTCAAACTCATAAAGATCCATCTGCCTCTGACTCCTGAGTGCTGGGATTAAAGGCGTGCACCACCATCACGTAGCTTACACGATATACTCTTAACCAGTGAGCCATCTCACCAGCCCCTCTTTTCCTATTGGCATATGCTCACCACAATCCCAGTCACAGACTATTGCCTCCTAATGGGCAGATGGATTTGTTTACTGCCCCAATTTGCCTGGATCCCTCTCATTTCTATGGCACAATCATTCGTAAGCAACATTTTCATGTGTCTTTATCTCATCTGCCATGAATTTTATAAGTTTCTCTTTTACCCAATATTTTTGCCAAATCTTTATTTGTAGATGGATTTTTCTTTGGGCCTCTAACTCACAAAAAATGACATGGGAACTTATTATCAATGATGAAAGCTTGGCTAGTAGCCTAGGCTTGTTTCTAACTCACAATTATAACTGAAATCACCCCAATATCTTTCACTCAGCCCATGCTGCTTTCTCTGCATCCCTGGCGTCTCCTCCCTTCCCTGTCCCAGTGTCCTCTGTGCCTGAAAATCCTGCCTAGCTACTGACCGTTCAGCTTTCTATTAAATCAGAGTGACATTCTCACAGTGTACAAAAAGAACATTCCACAAAATTGATTATCTTTATTGGCTTGTCCACATGCTGCTCCTCCACTGCACCCAAATCTCAGCAACCATGTCAGCTCGTCCATGGCTGCCTCTAGTTGCATCTCCTCTGGCCTCAGTGGTGAGCACCTGTGTTCATGGGCACATACATACCTACATGCAGACACACACCTCTACACATAATTAAAAAATCTTTAAATATGAAAGAATACACTGAGAACTGTGTAGCGATAAGTGTATGTCTCTGGGTTAGTGGATGCTAAGAGATACCCCAGTGGCAGTGAGCACACCGGCCTGTAGTATTTTTAATACTTCATCTAATACAAGGAGTTGGAGTTCTGAGGAGAAATGGCTGGTTTTAGGGTTTAGGCAGGGATGTACGGGATATCCCTGGAGACACATACACCCCACACACATACCACTCACATATACAAACACAGCTGATTTCATACTAAAGAAACACAAGAGCCAAACTGAAGAAGTCTTCTGTGTCTAAAACTGGAGTAATTTGAGCGACAAAATAAACCATGAAGTTTAAATTACAAACCTAAAACGTAAGGTAAATACTCCATACCCCGAAATGATATAAATCAACAGAAGAACATTATCCAGCTCTCCTTTCTGCAGAAGCATTCTATTCCAGGAGCTTAACTCCTGGTTCCCTAACCGTGAGCCGGACATGGCGACTTGACCACTACAGCAGAAAGCTGGAGAAAGCTGCCCTGGACAGATGACCACGGTCAGCTTCAACATAGACAGGTCAGACTGACAGCCCTACCCTGGAGGAGGTGAGATGAGAACCTCGCCCCACACCCGTAACTTCAGCTCGATAAATGCATCGGACATAATGTTAATTAAAGAATGGTTTATAGACTACTTGAACCAGCGCCTTCAATGCTGTCAAGGTCATAAAAAAAAATGAGGAAAGTCTGAGGAACCATCCCCATACAGAAAAGCCTAAGGAACCAGGAAGAGCCACTGGGATAGGACATCCCAGGGCAGGCAGGACAAGTAAAAGGTAAAGGAATGGGGCTAAAATGTGGAAACATCTAGACCACTCTAGACATACAGAGGGGAGTTTGATGTACTGTGGTGAGGGGCAGGGGCGGACGGTTCCTTGGGGAGATGGAAATGGTAAACTGAGGCCTGAACAGAGAGAGTTAAACCAGGCGCCGAATCGGGAACAAGTCTGGAAAGGTTTGGGGCCTGAGTGAGGACCCACACACAGACAAGTGTGTGTGACAGAAACGGTGACAGGAGCAGTAAGCTGGTGTGGGTCTTAGACATCCCCCGGCTTTCTCACAGCAGCTCCTGGCGGTGCTGTCTTCCCGCTCCGCAGATGAGGACACCGAGACTGCCGCCCTTTCACCCCCGACACTCAGCAAGTATGTGGTTAAAACAGACTTGGAACCCAGGTCCCTCAGACCCTAAGGCCTCCGTTCTCTCCTCTCCAGACACTTCTCGTTAGCCTGTGAATCGTCCGGAGGCTGTGACCGAGCACTTTCCACTCGTGAAAAGGAAGGAAATGATGAGGTGCCCAGTGTGCGGATCAGCACCGGTGCCTGGAAGGATCAGCGTGGTGCCGATGAGCCCCAAGTTGCTCTCACAAAGAAAGAAAGAAAGAAAGAAAGAAAGAAAGAAAGAAAGAAAGAAAGAAAGAAAGAAAGAAAGAAGGAAGGAAGGAAGGAAGGAAGGAAGGAAGGAAGGAAGGAAGGAGAGAGAGAGAGAGAGAGAGAGAGAGAGAGAGAGAGAAAGAAAGAAAGAAAGAAAGAAAGAAAGAAAGAAAGAAAGAAAGAAGGAAAGAAAGAAAGAAAGAAAGAGAGAAAGGAAATAAACCCTTTCTTCCTTGCCAGAAACAGAGCCCTGTGAAAACAGAGGTCAGATTCCAACCTATGAACCCGAGGGAAATTATGTATCACGAAAATATGGCCTGGGAGAGGGAAAAACAACAAAAAAATCCCGTTATGGAAATGAGGCCGCAATCAGAGCGAGGCAAAGCAAGGCAGGCTTGGAGACAGGGTGAGCTGGGCGTATGGGGAGGTGGACAGTGCCACCGGAATGAGGCTAGGGTTGCCCAACTTGGTATTTAAAGGACTCTACCCCCGTGTTCCCCTCCCCCACCAGCACCAAACAACAAGCGCCATGCCACAAAAAGCAGCAGAGGGAGATGTTCAGACTTAGCTGGAGTGTACCTACAAAGTCATTGTGGCTGTCCTTTAGCTTGTAGAGCTGGAGTCGTGGTTGCCGGAGCAGGATCGGAGAAGGGTATCTTAGGCAATCAAAGGCAATTAAGTGTTGTGACAACTCTTAAAAGTGCATAAAAGATGAGATTTCCCAATGGTTAGTGCACCAGCTGCTCTCCGACCTCCATCCCCAGCACCCTCATGGCAACTCACAACTATCTGTAACTCCCATCCCAAGGGACCTGATACCTTTTTCCGTCCTCCCCAAGCACTGTAAAATTGTGGCATATAGACATTCATGCAGATAAAACATTCATACACATAGATAGAGTAATGTTGAAGACCTTTAATAGGTGTGGCCTGGTTGAAGTTGCCTAGGTGGGGAGGAGACACCGTCCTCAGGAGAAACGGATGTAGTTCTCCTGGGACCCTGGTTGGTTCTCACAGGAAGGTGGTTCTAAACGAGCAAGTCTGAGCCCTGACAGCCATAAGGGCGTTCACCATCACACAGTACAACCAAGAGAGTCTGCCTCAAGGCAAGTGCCAGGCTTTTGGGATATTTGTCCTCCTAAACTGAAAATTAAGCTATTCTTCTTTGAAAATCACCCTGCTTTGAGTATATTGTTATAGTAACAGAAAACAGCCTGGAGCTGCCTCCTCTGGACAGAAGAGGACCCTGGTCATCCTGAAACATCATGAACTAGAATGACCTACCAAGGACCTCGCAGTCATGACAATGACATGAACAGACCCTGGTGAGGATGACTAGGTCTATGGAAATGGTCCCGAGGCTGTCAACATTCCCGCATTGAGGATGAGAGGGGGAGATCTCTAGACCCTCACCTGAGGGTCCTTTCTTCCCCTTCATAGTCCCCCCCCACATAATCCTGCCTCAGCTCCCCAAGGTCTTGTGGGGTATGTAGTGGGGATGCCAAAGTACATATAAGGTATAAGGTGGCCGGGAGTTGGGATTCCTTCAGTACAGCTGTTGATGAGTCGTCTATAATGGAAGGAAGACTTTTTGGTGATGGAGCTATCCAGGAGTCACCCATGTTTCTGTACGCAACCCCAATAAACTCCCTGGTTCCTAAGCTGGACCTGGATAGGATCCTTTCCTGGGTCTGTCAGTGCCTAATCTGGCACCAGTAGATGTTTCTTTACGTCTTCCCAGGAAGAGTCACGTGACGCAGACTAATATAGATGACCAAAAATATTTGTTCGGAGGACTCAGACCAATGCCAAAAAGCACTTAGAGCGGCCGGAACACTTGGCAGACAGATCTCAGTGGATCATTAGGTCAGCTGCTTTCACACTAAAGGGCTGGGATATGTTTGCTAATAAAAAGGAGTGGTAAAATATGGTCCAATGTTGTCAGCCAAAAGAATGTGCCGATAGGGAAGACGTGCAAGGAAAAACTGAGACGCTGTTCTGCCCTTCGGCCCCAGTTCCCAGGTGGAAGCCTTACACCAGTGGCCGTCAGGCTCAGCACCGTGGCATCCTTTGCACCCCGTTAAGTTGTCCCAGGAAAGCTTGTCTTGGGTCCCACCCACCTAGAGAATGGCCTTTTGAGAGGTTGACCTATTGTTTGTGTGGTCGCTTGGTAGATGGCCAGTTTTTTTTCTCTAGGGTGAGTTAGAGATCCAGGTTTGGGGCACGCCTTGCATCTTCTAATTGCTCAGCTAGCAGACTTCTACCGCACAGATGGAGTCAGGCCTGTTGTTCTCTTTCCAAGTAAGCTGGAATCAAAGGGAGGTGTGGTGGAGATTCTGAACTTTGAAGCTGGAAGCAATTGACATTTGGATCCTGGAGGAGGAAGGGGAAGTATTTGTGGGTCGGTGTTTATATTGGCTCGGGTAACAGGGCTCCAACAGTTGCAGCCTTCAGTCTTGGTTCTCATCACGCCCTTCTGCATCAGCCCCACTGAGCTGGCTTGAGCAGGGTCCTGGGGACATTCCTCACCAGCTGACCTTTGTCCTGGCGGTTTCTAACACAAGCATCATTCGTTGTCCCCTAGCTCAGGATATTAAATGTTGGGGCATGGGGGTGGGGTGAGAGTTCACCAGGTCAGCTTACAGCTCTGACTCTGAGCACAGCATTCTGCCAACTGTTTGGCACAGAAGGGTGGTACCACTCTAGAGTTTTAACATAAAATGGATCCACTTGGGGGAAATGTCCGAGATAAGTGTACTAAGCACTGTGAACTTTTCAAAGAGAAAAACGTTGGAAAATAACACTGTTGCATGGGTACTGTAGTTCTCTGGTGGAAGTTGCATCCGTGTACCATCTTGATTCTTGCATAAAGCACTGTGTTGGGACTCCTGCTGGAAAGCATTCTTGGGAGACTTCATGTTTTCCTCTGCATACCCTCATTGTGAGACTTTGTTCTTGAATGATGTATTTAATTTGAGAAAGTGACTTCACCCTCAAATGGTAGGTGATTTGATAGGGTTATTGTTTTTATTAAAAATAGTTATAAAACCTTTTTTTTTTCTCTAATATCATCTCTCTGGTTGAGATCTTAGAATAAGATTTTGGGTTTTGGAAGGGTTAGGAGAAATTACGTAAGGTGTTCCAATAGCACTTCATGCCAAATGTTATTTGGACAAGCAAAACTCAGCCCTAAATTGGGGGTATCAATATCATCTATTCAGGGACTATTTTAAAAGAATGGTATTTTAAGCCAGTAAAATTAGTAATACTAACATTTGTGCAGTGATTTTAACTTTTTGGAGAGCCTTAGGTGCTCCTATTTAGTGGCTGCCAAGTTTCAGAAAGGCAATGTTTGATCCAAGAGGTACAATTTAGCGCCTCAGGTACAATTCAAGGAAGGGGGTTAAACTAATTGTTGACATGCTTTCTTGGTGTTCTATGTGAAAATTTTATCATACACGCAGACACACACACACAGACACACACACACACACACACACACACACACACACACACACGCTTGTGTATGTGTGCACCTTATGGAAAAGTAATTAAGAACTGAGCCTTAGGATCCAACCTGCTGGATCTGAGTCTTGTCTCCTAGTTGACTTAGCTCAGGTTAGGAATCTCAGTGCTATATTTTGAATTTGATATACTCTCCAGAACAGTCGTGATGCTATTAGAAGGTTGGTGGAGTCTTTAGGATATGGGGCCTAAGGAGAGGCCCTAAGGAGAGGGAGTTGAGTCAATGTGGGCATGCCCTCAAGGGGAAGAGAGTCCAGCTCCTTCTTTCTTTCATTTTGAGGCTTGGCTGCCGTGAGGTGAGCATCTTCCTCCTATGTGCCTCTCACCTCACATGCTGCTCTGTCTCAGGTCCCCAGGCCAAGCAGCAGTGAACTGAGCCTCCGAGCCAAGTCACCCTTTTCTCCTTGAATGTGGTGAGTTCCAGGTGTTTGTTATGATGGCAGAAAGCTGGCTGTCACACTCAGTCATCCTATTTGTGAGATGGGAATGAGAAGAATAAGACTAGCTACCTCTTGCAGCTTTCCTTTTGAGTACTGGATCAATTTAAGACCTATATATTATATTTACTATATTATATTAAATTATATATATATATATTTATATTATATTATATATATGTTAATCATAGAAACCACTCAATGATTATTCAATTATTAGTATAATTATTCCCATGGTTTCTCTAAAATAGGCAGGTCAGGTACTCTGAAGCTCACTATTATTTAATTCACATACTAACCTCAATATGAGCTATGAAAAAATTCCTAAGTGTCAACATTTAACATTTTCTAAAACTTCTTGTGCCCAGTTAATTATAACAGTGCCTCCTTCTCTTGTTGGTTATTCTAGTGAACAAAATATACAATAATTAAAGTGAAATTTGCAAATCCTGCTATCAGTGTTTTCCCTCATCAGACTACACTGAGAAAATAAGAGCATTTTGATACCTATCATTATGTTTGTTTGTTTGTTTGTTTCAGTACTGAGTGTGTGAACTAGAGTATAATGATGCCAAGCAAGTGGTCTACCACAAACCATATCTCCAGAACCCCACCCCCTTTCTTTTGTTTTTGTTTTGTTTTGTTTTTCAAGACAGGGTTTCTCTGTGTAGTTTTGGTGCCTGTCCTGGATCTCACTCTGTAGACCAGGCTGGCCTCGAACTCACAGAGATCCACCTGGCTCTGCCTCCCAAGTGCTGGGATTTAAGGCGTGCATCACCACTGCCTGGCATCTCCAGCTCTTTTTGACAGCATCTGGATAAGCTGCCCAGGCTGGCCTCCAACTTGTTGCCTTCCTGCCTCATACTGGTATTACCAGTTCTTTAAATGTTAGCCTGTAAAGCAAATTGGCATCACACATGTATTATGAATACAGCCTCTTAAAACCTTGGCCTTCCCGAATGCCTAATGTTGCATGTGTATTCTATCTAATGTTTGTGGATTTCAAACTGGAGCAGCAGATTCCTTTCCCAGAGAATCTTCTAGAAAATGTCAGAATTCAGTTGGGCAGGTAAGTAGAAATACTTCCTTCAACTAATGCTGGTAATTCTGGATTTAGATGTAGCATTTAAATATTTGGCCCTAAATCACTCCCTGTTTTCAGTCTCAAGTAACATGCTGCTGTGTGTATTGGATACTCGTGACTGTCACCCGATACTTGATAAGAACACCTATGGGAAGACAGATTCATTTTGGCGCATGGTTTAAGAGGGTATGATGCATCGTGGTGGGTGAGGTGCGGCAGAGTTCATGGAGGCAGGAGCCTGCGACTGGGAGTCCTGGTATCTCCATGCCAGGTGCACAACTGATTTCTTCCTTTCCCTTTTTTATTCATTCTGGGACCCCAGCCTACATGGTGGTGCCACCTGTACTAAGTGTGGGTCCCCCTGCTAGGTTAAACCTCTCTGGAAATGTCCTCAAAGACACATTTACAGGTGTGTCTCCTAGGTGATTCCAAATTCTGCTAAGGTGACAATGGAGATTAAACATCCATTACACCAATGTCTTCTGCTCAAGGACAAAGTTACCCAGTTTATGTGGATAATCCTCTGCCAAGTTATTCAGCCAGTCTGCCTCCAAATGTCCCCATTAGTAAAAAGAAGTTTATAAAAAATAGTCACCATTAAACTGGAAACGAGGAAATGTGAGCGTCACGAGGAAAGAGAGGAAAGAGTCTCAGCATTGCAGTCTCTGATGCTGAGCCAACCGATCTGAGAAATAGATGTTATGTTAAGAATACTTAGCATTAGTACCATCAGATTTAAGCTTTCAATAAAGATGAGCTATTAATGTTGATACGGTCATCACCGCTATGATGGTGAGGACCACAGTCCTTAATGGTTTCATCCAGACAAGCATTCACTGCTCCTCCGAGCTGTCGTAGGTGTCTTGTACTCTTCCCCTACATGCTATGCTTTGTGATAACTGTGATACAACCCCAGAGATTAAGAGGATGCACAAGCTGCCCCAGAATATAACCATGAAAACCTGCTTTGGCTGAATGAGAGTAGGAAAGAGTTCTAACAGTGATGTGACCCAGGTTTGGGACACATGACAAAGAAAAGCAGAGAGATACTGAGAGAGCATAGAACTGCTTGTCAAATGGTTAGATTAAGTACCCTTGAGTAGTGTGGTGGCAGATGGAAGCCTTATGCCCTCTGTACAAGGTATAGGAAGGTGTGCAAAGGAGATGAGAAGTCTCCCAGCAAGACTCCCACGTATCCCTCCATATGGTCAGTCATCTAGGCTGGATATAGCATTGTATCTCTTCCCTTGCAGACACATGTACCACTGCCTCTCTGGGAACTGGGAAAAGGAGGGATTTGTTCCACATTTCCCCTGGGCACACGATACCACATTACCTTCAAGCTCTGATGGTTCGGATGGCTGGAGAAGACTTCCTACCTACAAACTCTCGGGACAAGAAGCAAAGAACACTCTCTATTACCATCTTCCCTAAGTTGCAGGGGCCTGGTGACAGTTCCCTAGGGTTCCTTTCCGCCTTGGCTTACTCACCAGATAGCAGCAAGCCCCCACTGGGAAGACAGAGACTGGGTCTGTCCTGCTCACCAGCTTTCTCAGTGCACACATTTGGTGCTCTTTAAGATATTTCCATAGCATGCAAGAGAGCAGTACCCCTCCTTGCCCTATGGGAAGAGACGTTTCTCTTCACCAGCCCATGCTTGCTGCAGAGTTGGCAATGTGCTTTCTCCCTGCACCACAGATGAACTGTCCGACATCTCTTGGGAAGGGTCACCCAGTCATGTTGCATGGAGTAGTGTCTGATGTCACCTGCTGAAATCTCCTTGTCGGGCTCTCTGGAGTCTGTGAACCCTACTTGTGATATTTGGCTGTTGGGGCTAAATCCCCAATCTCAGGACATGAGGACCATCTACTTTATGCTCTGTTACTACAGCACCATATTGGAATCAGCAACTCATTCATCTACATCCTCTATCAAACTTCTGGAAGACATAGACGGCATTTTACCCATCATCCTGTGGGCGCTCACATTTTTAAAACCTGTGGTGACGTGCACACAATGTAAAGTTTTCTATTGTAGCCATTTTTAAGTGTACCACTTAGTGTAACTAAGTTAAATCTTTCCCTGCTTCATGGCCAGTACCGCTGTCCATCTTCAGAATTCTTTCCATCTTCCTTTACTGGAGCCGTGTGCCCATCAGTCAACAATTCTCCATTCCCTCTTCCTCTGTTATCTAGTCCATCCAGATCATGCCTATGTTGAGACACTTAGGACGTGTCCATGGGGTTGAACATAAAAGAGAAAAGCCTTGGGACCTGTCTGCCCTGTGAGCACCCCATCACGGGCTGGTTTCTCTAGAAGGGCCCTTAATGAGAAGACAGTAGCCCCAAGGCCTTCAGGTCAGTGCCTAGAACTTGAGGGCAGGGCTCCAAGGCAGATCTCAGAAGCTGGGCGGTGACCTTTGTGAGCCGTGGTTGCGTCCTCAGCTTGGTGCAAATCAGGGAGGCATGGTTGGCGCCATTAGAGGCGCCAAAGGCTTTTCTAAACTGTTGGTATTAACCAGAGAGGGCAGTGTCTGGTCCTATGGGGCGCTGGATAGGTAGGCGCCTGCTCTGGCTGTAAGTCATTCCCCCACAGCACTTGGTCCCCAGGGCAGCACTACTGGAGAGTGGGACCTCTAAGAGG
The DNA here is from genome assembly GCF_004664715.2 of Peromyscus leucopus. Lineage (NCBI taxonomy): Eukaryota > Metazoa > Chordata > Mammalia > Rodentia > Cricetidae > Peromyscus > Peromyscus leucopus. Next base: position 55,557,105 of record NC_051070.1, read on the forward strand.
TCATTAGGTCATGAGAAACTGTCCTTCGTGAATGGGTCAATGCTTTCTGGTGGGAAACTTCTGGTGGGAAAAGGTTTCTCATAAAGGAGTGAGGATCCCCCAGCCCCCATTTCGGTCTCCTATTTTCTACATGTGGTGGCACAGCAGGACGGCACTGCCACACGTGGGCCCCGCAGTCCACGTACTTCTCTGTCTCTAGAACTGAGATCGAAACCTCCGCTGTCCACGCATTCCCCGCTCTCTGTTACTCTGTTATAGTATCTCGAAGCAGATAAACACAGTATCGCATGCTGGATATTTTTCAGTCACCGTGGCCTTTCCAGATGTGCCCTAGTTGGAAAAAAAAAAAAAAAAAAAAGACAGAGAAACAAATTCTCAGCTACAATCACAGGAGACCAGAGGGAGATGTGGGTGTCAATAAGCCATCCCTTTATTTCTTCCTTCTCATTTCTATTCAGCCACCCAGGGACCCGCATTCTCATAGGAGGCAAACACAACAAATGAGAAGGCGAGGCCAGCGAGCCTCCCGCCCCTCTCCCTTCAGAGCGGGTTAGCAGGTTCAGATAAAAACCTATCGGAGAGGAATTACACGAAACCAAATCGGAAACTGTGAGGTGGTGCAAGACGATATTTTTAGAAGTCTCTATAATGACAGGTCACCTTCCTGAGGGTTAGTCTAAGTGGCAAAGCTAACAACACTTATTCCAAACCGAGCAAAAGATACAGCAGGCAATTACAGCCAGCAGCAACTGTGTGTGTATGGGGGGGAGACTCTTCCTGAACTTCTTGAGGGAGCAGCTTGGAGCGTGTAATTTGAATATAGATAGCCAACCAGAAGGGATTCTAGGGGGAGGGGGGAGGGAGGGGCTGCGGGAGGGGAGGAAGAGGGCGAGGAGGGGGCTTGCCAGAGGTTCATTATTTTCATATTTTAAAGCCCTGAATGGTTTGAAAGGATGATTGCCAGAGGGGACCAGGGAAATTAGCGGTTGTTTGATTCCGGATCAATTTTCAAATCTGCCCGGTTTATAATTGTGCGACTCTCGCTGTCGTCGCTCACGTGACTCGGGCTCCAGATGTTCGGGGTTGAAATGTCCCGAGGGCTCACCACCTCCCTGGTGTGCCCCTGGGCCTCTCTTTCTTTTCCCATAAACATTCCCCCCCCCCCGGGCCTTTTTATTAATATCTGGAATACCTGTGCCAGGGATTGAACATAGGGAAGAAGAGGAAACACTCGAAAACACAGAGCCCGGCCATACTGCAAACTGCCCTCGGAAGGGGCAATGTGGACTAAACCACACCGTCTGACTTGAAGGGCCAAGACCCTGCTCTTTCCCAGGAGCAGATCTTGTGAAGACCCGGCTCTGGGCTTCCAGGGATTGAGGAAGGCGTGAGAATGAGGGATAGGAGGGGTGTAGAGAACCCATAGACCAGCAAGTTCTCTCAGTCTTGTGAAGAGTTCACTCTGTTGTCTTTGATTTTCATTACTCTGTGTGTGTGTACGCGCGCGCGCGTGTGTGTATGTGTGTGTGTGTGTGTGTGTGTGTGTGTAGGTACACACACATACAGTGTGTATAGGGACCAGTGCACATTCCTTTGGGTGTCATTCCTCAGGCACCTTCCCCCTTTGGTTTGGCACAGGGTCTTTCATTATCTTCGAGCATTCCCTTGCCGACTAGGGGAGCCAGCCTGCAAAGTTCCAGGGATCTGCCCCATCTCCACCTCCCTCCCATCTCAACATAGCTGGGATTACAAGCATCTGAGTTCTGAGAATGAAACTCTGATCCTCACACTTGTGAGACAAGTGCTGTACCGAAGAAGCCACCTGCAGAGCCCCATCACCGATTTGCATTCTGGGAGAGCTTCCGAGGTGGAGAGGATCCTTGCCAGATGCCAGCCCTCCTCAAAGTACATCTAGCCATCTCCTGGGACCCCCAAACTCCAGATTAGGGTCTACATGTTCATTATGAAGTTTTACCTTCACCGTTTTATTCTGATGTCATTATAATTATATTATCAGAATATTCACGGCATTAAAAGGAGTACATAGCATCACATGATGCTGGGACCGTGTTCACACTGATGGAGGTGGATTCACAAGGAACCTGTGCTGGGGCTCCTCTGTGAGTTGGATGAGGAGGCCTTACATGACTATGACAGCTATGACCCCTAGTCTTCTTTGTGTCTGTATGAAAATCCATAGCACTCGTAAATACGATCGGATTTTCTAATGATAATTTATAACTGAAAGACAGTCATCGGCCATGGTGTTTATTTCTCAAGTTTTTAAATAAATGAAGACTTTGATTTCACGTCATGAAAATGACGTACCCCAACAGATGGCTAAAAGAACAGAGTTAGACTTAATAGATAAATTATGCATTTCATAAAGTTGACATTCAATGCTGTCAGGCATGCTGTCTGAATTTAGGTTTCCAGTCATTTTAAAGGAAGAAAGTGATAGGAAAATTTAGTCATCACATCACATAGAAGTGTAGACATACCAGACTCCAAAGCAACTGGGCGGTAGTCCTCAGCCTCCTGCTCGGGCTGGGAACGGCAATTTGGTGTCTGCCAAACAACACTTGTGAGTATTTTAAATTGATGGGCTTTATTGCCTTTGGAGCTTTGTTTCCACCCACTTAAGTGAACTTGACTTTGCAGATGCTTGGTACTCACAAAATGTCCTACCCAGCTTTATGTTTGTGCAAAACATAATAAAAATGTGTTAAGTCAACACTGTGGGTCTGCCAAGATATTTTTCCCATTAAACGAAGGCTGTCCACAGTTACCCTGGAGCAGCACTCCATCCAGTCCGTCGCTGTCATTTAAGGAAATGGCTCTCTGGTGTTTTATGGCTCTGTCTTGGTGTCAGGACCTCCACAGTCTGTCCAAAAAAAACTCAGCCATCTTAGCCACTTAGAGCTAGCCCCTTCTTCCTGCTGCTTGTGCAGTGACACTTCCCCTGGTCCTTCCTTTACCCCCTTCTCTCCCTGGCCAGCGATGTCCCTTGGCACCACACCGGAAGTTCTGCCCAGCCCTCCCACTTCAGTTGGTAAAAGTGTCTCCCTTGTCTGTAGAGTCTTTTCTTCCCTTTTCTTTTCTTTTTTTTTTTTTGAGACAGGAGATGCCTTGCTGTGTCTTCTAGGCTGGCTTCCAATTCACGATCCTCCTGCCTCAGCCTCTTCAGTGCTGGGATTATAGGTGAGTACCACCAGGCTGAGCTTCCCTCCTCCCTTCCAGACCCCTTTGATGTGTTCATGTACGGATGCACGCGTACGCGCGTGTGTATGTGTGTATGTGTGTATGTGTGTATGTGTGTGTGTGTGTGTGCGCGCGCGTGTGTGTGTGCGTGCGTGCGTGCGTGCGTGCGTGTGTGTGTGTGTGTGTGTGTGTGTGTGTGTGTGTGTGTGGTTCCACATGTGTACACATGCCTGCAAGGCCCAGAGGTCAACCTGACGTGTTGCTCCTGTACTCCTCAGGAACTGTAACCTTGAGACAGGCTCTCCTCTCTCTCTCTCTCTCTCTCTCTCTCTCTCTCTCTCTCTCTCTCTCTCTCTCTCTCATTCTCTAGTAGAGCTCATCAGTTAGGCTCACGTTGACCGACAGGAACAGGAGAGTCCTGGGAACTGGTGCTGGGGGTCATCCTCGGTCCTCATGCTTGCACAGCAAATGCTTGACCAACTGAGATGTTACCCCGGCTCCCCTTCCTAACTTTTTTGAGGCAGCAAATTGCTCTTTTCTCTCTGCTGTGCCTTGCAGCTTTTGTGGCTCCCATGACACACTGAAAATGTTGGTTTACGCCACACTTATCTCCGTGTGAGCTTCCAACAGGGCGGGGGGGAAGGGTCTAAGTTTAGTCATCCTCTACTCCAGCCCACAAACTTAATAAAAGTTTGTGAAATAAGCCTTATCTTTCTACAGCAAAATAATGCACTCTAATAAAACTAGTCACCTGACCATATTCTCTCAGACACAGCCTCTAATGCTATCCTGCCAAGATATCCAAGAGACATTTACTAAGATGCTAGAATTATCTTCTTAACCAAATTAGAGCACAAGATGAATAAAACAAATGGGAAAAAAAAAGTCCCAGAAAGACCCCTCAGGATCTGCAGAATTTACACACAGAAACAGGATACTGCCTCTGATGTCAGTTTCTGACCTTTCCAGTTACGTTTGAGGTGAAAGGTTGGAAGTTAATTCTTATTTGAACTGAGCCTTGTGAATGGTCATGAGTGGAAGGAGTCCTACCTGCAAGAAATGATCCCATCCTATGGAGAAGTCGGTGTTGGGGGGCTGGCGAATGGAAAGCATAATGAAAACACGGAAGAAGCCGCCTGAGCTTGGGGGAGAAGCACCAGGAGGGAAAAGGAGAAAGGATCCATATTAAGTAGACGTGCCTGCCAGCATACTGATGAGGGAGGGGATTTAGAGGGTTTTGTAGGGAGGAAACTGGTTCAAGTTATTATCCTAATGTTTCTCTGTAGCTTCAGAAGTGAGTCTCTGCAATGTGTCACAAGTGGAAGGAGACTGTCAATCAAAGGTTTCTAAACCAGGGCTATGGAGGCTCCCTTTCGGAGTCGTGGTGGGGTTGACTATTCTGGGATGCCGCTCAGCCCAGCACCTAAATTCGCTTTCCGTTGTGTCAACTGTAATTTGGAGCCCATGGTCACCGAGGGACCGTGGTAACCATGTGGCTTCCACTTAGAGAGCCCTCACAGGATGCTCCATGTGTGTGACACGTCTCGTGACTCATGCCGCTCTTCCTACGCTGCTGTGAAGGAGTCACTGATACGCCTTCTCCGCCCTCCTCAGGAAAGGAGTGGCAGGTGCTCAGGCCCACACAGCAGGTGTGTGGAGGAGCCTCACCCCAGAGCCCTGGCTGCCCGGCAGGGAGTGGGGCTGCTGGAAGTACATACAGACTCTCCCGTCCCTTGGGACTGGGGAGACGGCTAGGGTGGTATGCCTTACAAACATGAGGACACCATTTAACTGCCTAAACCCACATTAAAAAGCTAGGCATGGCGGGCGTGTGCCTGCAGCTCCAGAGGCAGGCAGATTGCAGGGCCCAGTGACTAGCCAACCTAGATAACTGGTAAATTCCAAGGCAACGGAAGACTCTTGTCTCAGAACATCAAGGTAGGGGCTGGAGAGAGGGCTCAGCAGGCAAAGTATTTGCTGTCAAACTTGACAGCTTGAGTTTGAATCCTGAAACTCACGCTAGAAGGAGAAAACTGACTCTCACAAGTTGCTTTCTGACCTCTAAGCATGTGCCAGGATATGACATTCACATACATACACTCATGCACACACACGCGTGCACGCACGCACATACACACATATGCACACACACTAAATGAGTAAGTAAATAAATGCAAAAATGAAAAACAAGGTGGTTGCTTTTGAGGAACAACACCCGAGGCTGTCTTCTGTCTTCTGTGTGTGTGCAAACATACATGCACAACTCACACACACACATCCACAGTCACATGAACAACCCTCATACACAAATACTCCATTTCTCCGAAATAGTGAGCTATGTAAGCAGATTAGTCTATATGTAAGTTTTGCGTGTTATCCCATGACATAAGATGTGTTATTTAAGGTTTCTGAGCCTCTTTTTAATCATCTACAAAATGTATTAATAAGCCGGGCAGTGATAGCACATGCCTTTAATCCTAGCACTCGGGAGACAGAGGCAGGAGGATCTCTGTGAGTTCAAAGCCAGCCCAATCTACAGAGTGAGTTCCAGGACAGGCTGCAAAACTACACAGAGAAACCCTATCTCAAAAAACCAAAAAAAAAGTATTAATAAATATAATTAACCCATAAAAGTTTTGTGTGGATCACATGGAAAAATGTACAAGAAGGTCCCAGGATAGAACACCACACACACACACACACAGATAGGATAATGAATGACCCCATAACTACATCATTTTTCCTTTAGGGTCATTACAAGGGGATATGACACATAAGACTTGAGTTGGGACTTCAGCCCAATGTCATTGGGGTGTGTCACTCTGGATCACAGAAGTGTGGATGAGGATGCCAAGGGTTAGGGACTCAGGAGTCTGTTCTCTGGCCTTTAGATGCTTTCTCTGAGATATGGCCTAAGAAAAGGAAGAACGTGACCTGATATTAAATGATCCCACTGATCCCTTACACATCATCATCATTATAATAATAATTATTATTAGTGTGCTGTGTGTATGACATTTATACATGTATGTGTGCATGCACATGTGCATGCACCTGGAAACATGGGTGCAGTTGGTTTAGCTGTAGCAGAATGCGTTTGCTCACATCCTTTGTCCAGCCCACCATCTTAAAGGGGAACTGGAATTCTTAACCTTCTCAGAAGAAGGCATGGGTGGGATGAAGCACGAGAGAACAGCACTAAGAACAGTAGTAGGAAAATCCTAGATCATGGTGGAGTGCGGATTCCCAGAATTCAGCATTCTTCCAACCAAACTGTGTATATAAGGCGAGGAAACAGAGACCGACTAATGGGAGAGTCTTGGAATCATTTGCACTGTCCAGGAAACTTGAGGGTCTTCTGTAGACCAAGAAGATCTCATTCAGTACGGAAGCTATAGTAAACAAGTGTCCTAGGTAGTTCCAAACCACATCCTGGACTAAGAAGTTTTGGGTCACTTAGATAGATGTCACCAGGAATCATCCAAATAATACATGTAGGACCCACTTGCCATACAGTTAGCCTTGGACTGATGGGAGGCTGCAATCAGTGGTCAGCTCTTACTATGTCATTGTGGACACTGTCAAATATGCCCAATGGCTACTATTTGAGGAGTTCAGAAACAAGCCAATAAAAAGAGTCTTCCTACCTGCTAAGTCTTCCTACATAGTTCTATAATGAGACAATCAGATAAACTGTAAATCACAATATGGTGTGGAAAAAAGCTCCCATGGTGGGAAGCAAGAAATGTTTTGGGACTGTAGGGAGACACCAGACAGGACATGCAAGAGTCCCCTCTCTCCATGTCAGGAGGCATGCCAGCTGAAGAAAGGAGCTAGGGATGCAACTCAGTGGGTCAAGCGTTTGGCTAGCATGCAGAGATCCCTGGTCCCATCTCTGTCACTGCTCTTGAGTGTGATGGTGATGTACAACAGTGACGCCTGCACTCAGGAAATGGAGGCGGGTGGATTGGAAATGCAAGGCTACCTTCAGCTACATGGTGAGTTCAAGGCCAGTCTGAGCTACAGGAGACCTTGGATGGACAGACAGACAGACGAGAGAAGAGGAGCAGTATGTGGCCTGGCCCAGAGACTCAGGGTTTACTCTGGATGTGGAAATTCAAAGCACATGTATGAGGCAGGGGACAAGGGGAGGTCTAATCACAAGGGCCCCGGGGGCTAGGATGGGAAGCTTGAGCTTGTGTTGGACATGGGCACCTCTATTCCTTCTCTGGTATGCAGGTCACAGTGGAATGGATGCTCGTTTCCTCCAGAGAAGGATGAACTGTGGCACACGTGCAGAATACATTTCACATTCATCTTTCGCGAGAGTTGTAGAGTCTCTGACACCTGTTACAGATGTTCCACCCAGCAGGAAGAAAGTGGGAGGCTTGAAGCTGAGTGATGTTGTATCTATTAAATCGTCGGGCATGTGAACCCTGAAACGGTGTCCAGGAAGATGGATGAGAAGCCAACCTGAAAACGTGGAAGATGGAACCTAGTTAGGAGTCCCTTGTAACAGGTCAGGCGAAACATTGTTTTGTTTTTCCAGACTTCTTCCTCTGCACTACTTTTGTTAGGTGATGGACAAGATGTATGTCAGGTCCAAAGGAAACTCCATTCTCCCTAATTCTGGGGACTGGTTCCCTCTACCAAAGGAGCCATTTCCTTATCTGTCAGAGAAAAAAAAAAATGGCTATCTGTGGTGCTCATTAGCATACCAAAATGCTTGCTGGCCTCTGGGCTCTCTCAGCACAGCAAATATCTGTTATAGAGTCTATGCTGGCAGCGTCCTGGCTCTTCTCACCCCACCCCACCCTGAACTTCTCCAGCTCATGGGATTCCCTTCCCCCAGCCTCACGTTCCTATAAACTGCCATTTCAGTCACTCACTCTCTGCTGGTCCTCTCCTTTGTCTTCCTCCCCTGGTCTGCTGAGCCTCTCACCTCCTCCTCCTCCCCCACCCCTCTTCTCTCAAGGCCCAGTTCAGTCTGCTGACCATGTTCAGTGCATCACTTTCTCTCCCTGCTCCGGAGCTTTCCAGATGCCTCTGGATGTACTCTTCCCTTAATAGCTACAATAAAAACCCTCCCCTCAACCATGCCTTGGAGCAGTCATGTCCCCACTAATTGTACAATACAAAGCCTATTTATTAGCTGGGTCTGGTGGCTCAGGGCTGGGATCCCAGCACTTGACCAGCAAGGAAGGATGATACTGAGTTAAAGGCTAGCCTAGCCTGCAAAGCAAGCTCCTGTCTTTTAAAAAAAAAAAAATGTAGATCAAAACCAATCAACCCAAGAAAAACTCTTGTGCATTCAGAGCACTTTTGCCTCTTCTTGGGAAGGTGCCACGGCCTTAAACACAGATCTAAGGGAAGGCACCGTGGATATAGGATAGAAGGCACAATGTACAGCCCAGGTCACAGACTGCACACACTTACCTGCAGAAATGCATCCCTGAGTGTGTCGCCTGAGCATCTTGTGGAATCTTGCATGGGAAAAAGGAAGGGCTGGGGGTGATGGACCCTCCTGGATCCTCCCCATCTGGGAAGGGGAGTGGGGGCAGGAAAGGCGAGTTGGTTTAGCAATGGGTTAGGGATTTGGGGATCTGAGCATAATCCAGCCTCTTCCTGTGAGACCTTGGGAAATCATCTCTGCACTGTTCTTCCTTCAGCTATTACATGGGAGCAACAGTCAAAAGGCTACCCTGCTGTGGAAGGAGGGCCGGGCAGGGGATTAGAAAGCACTTTGTAAATACTGCAGGAAGGAGGTGCAGCCGTGATGGATGGCTGTATTCACAGGAAGGGGCAGCAGAATCACAGCCATCCTTGGCTTTCTGGCAGACTTTTGATTTCTCCCATAAGAAAAAGCCCTCCAAGAATATCTGAGGGAGGGGAGCTCGGCATCCCTTCTTGATGTTACATGACAGGCATACTGTGGAAATCAGGGAGAACAGTAGAAAAACGAGAGGGTTAAACTAGCCTTACCATCACCTGTAAATGGAAGCCTAAGCTGGCCAGCGTGCGTGTGCGTGTGTGCGCGCGTGTGCGTGTGCGTGTGCGTGCGTGCGTGCGCGTGTGTGTGTGTGTGTGTGTGTGTGTGTGTGTGTGTGTAGGTCAAATGACCAGCTTGTTCCTTAGGGCACTGTCAATCTGATTAGTTGAGACAGGGTCTCTCATTGGCTCATCTGACTGTCCAGCAAGTCCCTGGAACCCATCTATCACCACCTCCCAGATTCTGGAATTACAAGTGAGTACCACTATATTTGGCTTTTTTTTTTTTTAAACAGGTGCTGTTGATTTAAGAAAATATTCTATTTATTTGTTTTTGTGGTTCTTGAAACGGAACCCAGTGCCTTGCTGTGGAAGTGGTCTAACCACTACGCTACCTATAGTCTCAGCTCACCTGACTTTTCCTAAAGCCAAAACAACCAAGGGCACCTGCTTCCCTTTCATAAGTGATACAAGCTGCTCAGAATGGCTGAAGCTCCCCCAAGAGAACGGACATGCCTTCCCATCCATTTCCACAACTGTTGCTTTGTCTTTGGAATCGGCCTTACAACTAGATCATAAAGAAGTGATGAGCCACTTTGGAATACAAGCCAACCGCCAACCCCATGTTCCCTTCGGACCCCAGTACTTGCTCCATAGAGAGATACCCTGTTGGGCTTTTTTTTTTTTCCCCAATAGTTGGTTTTGTCACGATCTCTGTGGTTGCCCTGGAGTATAAAGGGAGAGTAGTTACAGGTAACAGATTATTTTTAATTCTGCCTTGTTATTTGGAACGAAGTTCCCATATGTTGTTGTTGTTCAATTCCTTGCATGAATTTTCTCAAATATTTGTAACATATGTCATATCTATATGCAGATTTTAAATTATGAATGCCTTCATCCAATCATTTTCCAAGGGGGCTGGAAATCCAAGTCTAATACTCTCAAGCAGGATCATGGTCTCCTGGGCATCGGGTATCGTTCAGGTAGACACATCTGGTGGAAAGCATCATATCAAATTAGTATCAGGGGTATTCAGACTTGGAGACAACAGGCAGACAATCCCCTTCTAATGTACCGCTTTTTAGATTGTTGGGGAAACTTGAATCCCAATTCTCCTGTGAAATGAGTGATACTAACATGCCTGTTCAAATGTTCAAAGTGAGGATCAAAGCCGCGGTGACCAAATTGGCTTTGCAAACAAAGCAGCCCCCTGCCTACCCCCTGGGGACACAGTGCTAATTTTATCAACTCTCCCTGGCTCTTCTGCTATTAAATAGCAATAAATAAATGTGAGGGTTTTTCTTCTTCTTCTGGATTTGCCAGTGGCCTGTTTTCCTGACAAACAAGCTCATTTCCTTTTAAGTGTGAGGTTTTAGTCCAACTAATAGAATTAATGTATTTTTAATGAAAATGCGAACAGCTTTTACTTAGAAATCTACCTACCCACCTCCCGCTCGCGGAGCCAGGCCCCGCCCCCAGCATCTCCTCTGAACACATACATCCAGCCATGAATATTTCAATACATCTAGAGCTCTCAGATCAATATAGGCAACTCTCAAGCCCTATTGATTTTCAGGTTTCTTTTGCAAGGATGATAAAATATTTCTCGACTTACGGAACCCAAGTTAAAGAGGCTTGGCAGGCCCTTCCACCTTCACCAAATATCTTTGTCTCTTTTTCTTCCCCCTCCCAAGTTCTTCCTCCTTCACACTACCCACCCCTATAGCACAGCTTGAAAAGGGAGATTTATCACTAAGCATTAAGTCCCAGAGACCGGGCTCTGTCCCCACAAGCAAGAGGCAGGAGAATGGCTCAGAGCATGTGATACAGCCCCCATCATTGCCTGCAGGGACCCTGACAGCTTCCCTCCCCATCTCCCTGATTCATTTATCAGCACCACCGGCTCCTCCTCCTGAACACCTCTGAAGATGTAATCCCAGAAGGCGACCCTAGCAACATATGAGGAATTCCCCACTGAGGTGCGGGAGCCGGGCTGCTCCATATGGGTAGGAAATAAGCTAATTATACAGTCAGCCATGTCCAGGGACAGGATGGATGTTGTTATAAGTTTATCCAGTCTGGTTGCAAAGCAACGAGGCTGAGATTCTTCGAAAAATCTGACCACAGCTTCCACCATTGATCCTCTGTGATGTGTACCAAATTAGGGGTTTGGGGATATGGGTCAGGTTTACCAAGCTAGCTCTGCTTTGTCGGTGACATAAATCACGTTCCTTCCTTAGCCTCTGTGTCCTCACTTGCAGTGTTTACCCATTCATTCATCTGCTTAACAAGTCTTTGAATTTGTCCAGCATGCTGGATATGGAGATGGAAGGCCAGCAACGTAGATGGCTGGCTGCTAATCTTTAGGCTTATTGCCTCATGAGGACCAGTCAGGACCCCATGGATGTCCCCAACCCTCTGTGCTCCCTCGCTTGCCTTGTGCCTCTGCATATTTCAACTCACATTCTGTGTGGCAGCAATCCCCGAATGTACAGAGGCACGTGCTGCTGACTGGTGTAGACAGTGCATAGGATTTTGGAGTTGCTTGGTCACCAGGTATTAACTGAGTATGTGGGCTCTTTTTTATTTTTATTTTTTGAGCAAGACAAATATTACTCATGAGGAGCCTCGGGAGGAACTGTAGCTGTGGATCCGACACTATATGGCTTTAAAAAAAAAAAAAACCAACAACAACTCAAGTTCTTGGTAAGGAAAAGATATAAGAGGATGAACAGGAGAGTTTACAAAGCTGCCAGTCAAATGTAACCTCCCTTTGCATGGAAAATTGAAGACGACCAAGAGACACCCCCCCCCCCATCACCAAAGCCGACTGACACAAAACAAAACCCCAGTGCACCATCCTGTGAGCCGTGAAAGTGTGCTGGGGCTTGTGGGTGAGGAGACAGCTTCTCTGTCTCTGTCTCTCATCCTGTGTGTGTGTGTGTGTGTGTGTGTGTGTGTGTGTGTGTGTGTGTGTATGTGAGAGAGAGAGAGAGAGACAGAGACAGAGAGAGAGACAGACAGACAGACAGCAGACAGACAGACAGACAGAGACAGAAAGACTTTTCCTGAGAGCAGGATTTGGAACATATGACACAAACAAGAAGTTAAAAGCCACGTCCCAGTGAAACATTGTGGTTGGACAAGTATCTCCATACTAAAGAGGGTGTCTTCTCTGCATCGTGGTGGGCTGAGCCATGTAACCTATCTGGCCAATGAAGTGTGAGCAGACAGGAAGGAAGCATTTTGACCCAGGGTGTTGGGATTGGCTCCTGCCCTACTTCCGCCACAGAAGCAGCTCCCGCTTCCTGCCACTCGGTTCTGGTTTCTAAAACAGGCACGGTGTAATCATAGCCCAGCCTGGGGCAGAGCGGCTGGAGTGCAGACCTACAGACCCAAGGGCAAGGATGGAGGGTTAGGGTTGTTAGGGTTGCCCCAGATGCCGTGGGGATTTGCGGAGTCGCTTATGCTGCAGGATGACTGAGACAAAAGTAAAGGTGTTCACATCACCTCTCCTTACACAGCCACACACTGACCTCCTTTCCACAAGTGCCAATTGCCAGTCTGTTTACCAGGTGAGAAGACTGTCCCAGTTAGATTAAATGACTATGCATAAAATCATCTTGGGAACACAGAGGCACAGCCCAAGTAAAAACCCATTTATCTTCCATAACTCTCAGAATTCAGTTTCCTGTGATATCTGTTTGGGACCAAAAACAAACCAGGGCAAAGGGCTTGTGTACTGTTCCCTAACTATCACTTACCTATTTTCGGTGTGTCTGCCCATCTATTATATATCTGTTTGTATGTATGTACCTATCTCTATCATCTATTATTTATATCATCTATCGATATTTCATCTATATCTATCATCTATCGCTATCTACCATTTCTATCTATTAGATATCTGGGTATCATCTGTCTATTTATCTAGCTAGCTAGCTATCTCTCTTATCATATATCTGTGTTCTATCTCCCATATATTTATGTGTCTGTTCATTTATCTATCTAACTCTGATCTATTTTATTCTACCCATGAAATCGTGTGTGTTGGAGCTACAAAAAAGATGTTATGAAAGACCCATTGTGTTCACTGCTGTGGGCTTGACATTTTAGTGACTAACAAAATCAGCTGGGTTGATAGCGTTTAGGTTGGTCTGCCTGCATCTGATTATGCTTGTTTCCAGATCCAAGCAGTTGTTAATGAAACAGTTGCTGTTTTGTTGACAGAACATTAATTACTTGATCTTAGGACTCAGTAATTGCACAAGCCCCTCTGTATACATTACTAATTACATTAGCAATTATATGGCATTTTAAAGACAAAGAAATGACTGGAGCAATTGTAGCGTCACAGGTAACCTGCTGTTAGGCTTCAACCACTTCCTTCATGCTCCCATGATGTGCTAAGTGAGTCCACGTGGCTCTTGTGACGACACAGAATTGAAGAAATGGCCTAGCATGTCTTGCCCATGACCCCGATGACCAGTGGTAAGCCTTTCAGGAGGGGAGGGATAAAGTGGGAGGTTAAGCCTCTTTACCCTCTAAGCTTTACTCTTGAGAGCGAATTTATTTATTCAGTAACTGTTCATTGACTACTACCATCTCACTCTAGCCTAAAATGTCATGATGCTCATAGACTCTTGGTGGAAACAAGTTAAACCACAATAACTCAAACCAATGTTTGTCACAGTCAGCCTGTTAGCTGTTAGCTGCTGTGACATACAGCAATTTAAGTCTCAGAGACTTACTGCAATAAAATCTATTTCTTGCTCACATTCAGGACAATTCCCATTTTCAGGTATCTTTCCATATTGCCTATACATATATCTATCTGTCATCCATGTCTCTGTCTCTTCTCTGTGTTATTCTATCCACCCATCCATCTGTCTATCCATCTATATTTCAGTTACCTTCCTAAGGTTTCTGTGTGCTGAGCCAAACGTTGAGGCTGTTCTATGGCTCTGGACTTAGTTTTCAGCTGTGTGACCAAGAGAATCAGGCTCAGATCCTGTGGAAGATGAGAAGGGTCCAAGAGCTGAAGGAGCACTTGCCGTTTGCCCTCATCTCATTGGCTGAAATGGATCATATGAGTCCTTGCTCCATACGAGAGTCGGGAAGGTAGAATGGGAAAGAAGACACAGGCACTTGCCTGTTGTCGTCACACTGTGTGTTACAAGTGGTAGCCAGTGCTACCAGGAAAGAGGTGACACCACACCATCATGTGGTGGAAATGTCACTAGATCTGTGTTGGACTCCCTTCTCTCCTTCTTTTACCAGACTGCCCATTGACTTAAGGAACAATCCTCCTTCAATGTAAGCAGCTCTCCACCAAGGCTTCCTCTTCTGTCACATGGCCTGAGCTTGACCAATCAAACTTTTTCCCTGAACGGTAACCCTGGAGGGAAATAAAAACAAAACAAAACAAAATTGTCTGTCTGTCTGTCTGTCATCTATGTGTTCATCCATCAATTTATCCATCTACCTATTATCTGTCCATCTGTCTATCCATTTTGTTTCTACAGGACATAAACATCATCAGTTACTGTTCTTCATGTCCATGCATTCTAGCCCTTGACCTTCATAAGCCTGTTTTTCAGCTTTTCTTGGGATGCCTGCATGACCTCATAACATATTCCAAGCAACTCCCTTTCTCCCTGAGTCAACCAGCTCGATTCTATGCTTGTAGCCACAAACCATCCATTGGTACAGGTGTATGATTTAGATTATGAGATGTAAGGAAGGCCTCTCTGAGGAAGTAGCATTTTTGCTGACAAAGGAATCGTATGTTGAAGTTGATCAAAGAGTGGAGGGAATCATGTTTAAGATCACATGTGTTTAAGACCACATACTTTTAAGACCACATGCACAAAGGCCCCAAGGTAGGAAGAGCCCACAGTATTTGGGAGTCATAAAGACATAAACTGCCCAGTACCAGGTTGAAGAAGTAGAGGGCAGAAGACGAGGCTGGGCAGACTGGAGAGTCAGTGCTTCCCAGCACTGGATAAGCAGTGGAATGGTATAGAACATGTGGGGAGGGACTAGGATACCCGCCAGTCTACAGCTGTAGAAAGCCATCCACACTAATCCGTGGCGGATGGATGGGAGAGGAGAGAGAAGAAGCAGGAAGATAACTTGGAAGGCCTGGAGAGCGGGTGAGATAGAGACCAAGGTGTGTCTTGACGATTGGCCGAGAAAATGAAGAGAGAAAGACAGACTGCAGATATGTAGTGACACAACACGGACACACTTTGGTGGTGAGTAATTTGTGGAGTCAAGGACAAGGAGGCCTCAAGGATGGCTTTCAATATTTGGACACTGCTTACGGTATAACAAAAAAAAAAAAAAAAGTTCCAGGAGGAGGGGGTGAAGGAGAAGGAACGGCCCAGTGGGTAAAGGGTCGGCTGTGCGAGCATGAGACCCCGAGTTCAGATTCCCAGCACCCACGTGAAAGCCAAGTGTGGTTGTGTGTGCAAGCCCAGTATTTGTGTGGTGGGGCATGTGAAGGCCAGGGCCTCACCGAATAAACGAGCCAGCTTATCCCAAACAGCAGACTCCAGGTACACCAAGAGACCTTGTCCCCCCCCCCCCAAAAGCAGTCACAGCGTCTATTTCTGGCCTCCATACATACCTGCCTGGTTGAATCTGCCTGCACACACAATTGTATCACACACACACACACACACACACACACACACACACACACACACAAGAATTCCTTTGGGGTACACTAAACTTGAAATCTCCTTACAACCTCAGGCAATGATATCAAATATCTTTTTTTTTTTAAGATTTATTTATTTTTATTATGTATACAGTGTTCTGCCTGCATGCCAGAAGAGGGTGCCAGATCTTATTACAGATGGTTGGGAGCCACCATGTGGTTGCTGGGAATTGAACTCAGGACCTTTGGAAGAACAGCCAGTGCTCTTAACCACTGAGCCATCTCTCCAGGCTGTCAAATATCTTTATAGAAGCACTTTATCCAGAGGGAACGTGGTTTAAGGTTCCAGAGGATGCCCAAAGCCACAGATAGTACTGGTACTGAATTCTCGTGGTATCATTTCTTTCCTACACACACTTGGTAAGGTTTAATTAATAAATTAGACACAGTAAGAGATGAACAAAAATAACTAATGAAATAGAACAATTATCAAAGGTGAAGAGATAGCTCAGAAATTGACAATACTTGCTGGTCTTTCAGAGGACCTGGGTGTGTGTCCCAGCACCCACATGAGGCCTCATAACAGCCTGTAACTCCAGTTCCAGAGGTGCCCTCTTGTGGCCTCTTCAGGCACTGCACACATGAAGTGTATATACATACATGTGAACAAAATAGTCATACACATAAAATAAAAATAGATCTTTCAAAAACTGAGCTCTCTCTTCTCTCTCTCTTTCTCTCTCTTCCCTTGCTCCCCCTTATTATGGCACTACACTTACTTTTCTTGCTGTCAATGGGTAAGAAAGCACCGACAACAGAATCTTACAAGGAGAGAAGACCTTACACAGGTTTGCTGTTCAAAACAGAAGTCTTAGTCAGAGATGTCAATGGGATACTGTGTACAGAGAAGCTCTGATAACACTGAAATCTAAAGATTAGCTCAGTGACTAGACAGAGAAGCTCCTCCAGCTAGTGCATGTCTATAGGGCTGTGCCATGCATCCTACAAGCCTTAGCACCATGAAGCATCTCACCCACTTCTGCCGGCTGAAGTATAATTAGAACCTCTTCTACAACCCCCGAGTTTGGCCAAAGCCTGACTCCCAGGTCTCTCCTGCACATAACAGTCTCTGCTTTATCTTGTTTTCCAAAGGAACTCACCCCGGGACTCCCCCTCTACAGCTGAGGTTGGCTGTGTGCCTGAGGGGCAGCCCCTGGCTCCCTTCACTGCCCTTGGCTCTTACTAGGTCTGGACTACAGGTAACTTCTGCTTCCTTAGCTGAGCTTGCCTGTGTCAGATCTCCTCACTTTCTCTTCGGTATTCCATTAAGAGCATGCACACACCCCCTCTCGCACCCCCCCCCACGCCGCCCCTTCACAGTGCCCTGGTTACTGCCCTAACCACAGCTATCGAGAACAACAGGAGCAAGTGAACCAATACCTGGGGCAGCACATGCTGTCCCTGGGAGTCCAGCCTGCTGACCTGAAACTGGAGACACTCCCCAGAGGTGTGAGAGGTCCCACCGACCTTTCCCTTCCCACAGTTCTGGGTCAGCTTCCTCTGTGTGCTGGGAACATGTATATGAGAGGATCAGGGCCAAGGAGCACCATTTGAGAGAATTTGAACTTGATCAATCCTGACATTTCTGCCTTGGTATGTGTGACTGTTGTTGCACATATGGGTTGGATTAAATAAGGTAATTTATGCAAAAGCTCTCTGAAATGATCAGAGGGCTATCCAGCGTATTGCTTGTTGCTGCCATTAGCCTTACACGGGAAAGGCTTTCCTCTTTAACGTCACCCACATACTTAATTAAAACTAGGTAGCAATTGGCAAGTGTACAAAGTGCCTCCTTTGGAGTCTGCTTCCCTGTACCTACAGTGCCCTTGGCCTATCTCTTCCGAGGTGTCATGAATTTTACATAATTTCCTTCATTACAGCCAAGATGATTTGTTGCGTTCTAAGTAGATTTTAGATTCGAAGGAGAATTTAATTATGAAGCTTTTGTGAAAACGTTATCCCAAAGATAAAGCCACGTGCTGAGGACATAGCGCAGTGGTTGAATGCTGGCCTCCCATGTGCCAGACCTCGTGTGTTCCATCACCAGAACGCCAAGAAAAAAGAAGTTTCAGCTGAATATGGTCGTGCGTGCTGGCAACCCTAACCTCACAAGACTAAGGTAGGAGGGCTCCCTTGAGTTTGAGGTCAGCCTGTGCTATGTTGTGAGTTCAAGACCAGCCTGGTCTCCATAACAAGAGCCCTACCTAATAAACAAACAAGTAAATAAAAATGAATTCCTGGACTGGATCAACATGCACAAACATGTTGAATTTTATTCTCGACAACCCACGATTAAAAAACAAGACAAAGCAAACAGCTGGATGTGAAGACACATGACATCCCAAGGTTGAGCCTCTAGCCTCTCTCTCTCTCTCTCTCTCTCTCTCTCTCTCTCTCTCTCTCTCTCACACACACACACACACACACACACACACACACACACACACACGAATTCCTGTGTCTGATGAAAGCTTTTGTCAGATACACATTTTAGTCTTTGGAGAGGTACAGGCTCTGTTTATCTTTTGTTCAGGTAGGATGGGAAGGGCTCTGTGGACACACACAGCCATTTTCTTCCTCCAAGCATTGTATCTAGCAGGAGAAGGAAACGAGAGGATGGTCAGTGACCCCTCTTTAATACAGGAGAAAAAGTACAGGGGTCAGAAACATGTGGTGACGTTCTGAGGATAGCCTCTGGGGTTGAGCTGGATTTGATGGAAGTGGAGATGAATGGACAGGTCTCAGGGCCCTTGGCCCCTGTCAGTTCTCCCTTATCTTCTGTCCTTTGTCACCCAGCTGTCTGCAGTAAGGGGTCTTCTGGGGATGACTGACTGAAGGAGACTGTCATAAGGCGTCCTTTCTAGCTGCCAGCTGAGGATCCTTTATTCCCTGACAGAGGCAACAGAGGGAAATAAGGAGGGGAGGGGAGGGGAGGGGAGGGGAGGAAAGGGGAGGAGAGGGGAGGTGAGCCTCCTGGGGAGCCATAGTGAGGAGAGTGGGTTTAGAGAAGGTGTAGCTGCTCTGTCTCTCGTCAAGACATTCTCCATCCCCAGTGGTTTTATTAAACAAGTTGTGAGCTGAGACCAAGAGAGTAGAAAGGATGTGAGAGACCTGTCAATCACGGGCTTCACCCAGCCTGATGTTGGTTGCGGTTCTACGGGTCCAACCTTCTTCGGGATGGTAAGGAAGCTGTGGCTTCTTGTGGGAGGACATCACGTCTTGGGCCACTCTGAAGGAGTTGTGAGACATGTGTCACAAATGGCAAAATCATGTCTGTTACAGCCTCCCTTCCTTCTCTCTTCAAACACATCCCTTTTGAGGCAGCTCTCACCCCAAATCCTAGTCATTATGGCCAGCCAGTAGCGAGACTGCTGTTGGTCTATGAGTGAAGAGCATGTCTGTGAGTGCTGAGAGACCTTTCTAGAAGACTGCATGGCAGGATTTGCATTGAGCCAACTGTAACAATCTACTCCTGGCTGGACTACAGACCAGTACTGTGAGTCAAGACTGGTTGGTGAATTCATTATGCCTTATTTTTCTTTCTTATTCTGTGCAATACTTCAAAGCACAGATCCCCTTTGCTCTGGGTGGTCTTTAGTTAGTTTCACAATTTACAGTTCTCTATTTGTGTGTCTGTCGTCTCTGCCAGCCTGGCTGACATTGTGGTAGCTGTCTTGGTTTCTTTTTATGTCCTCATAAGAATCAAAGGTTTGGTCATTCTTGACAAATACCTGCCAGGAGTTTGGTGCTTTTACATACAGAATTTTAATCATGGAAACTTGCCTTCCAAATGATCTGACAAGGATGAAATAAGATAATATACACAAAAGTGTATCTGACAGAGAATAAGAGCATCAGTCCTCATAGACGTCACCCTTACTTGAGAGAAATGCCCAAATTAAGCCTTTTGCCTGGGTGTTATGGTTCCGAGTTCATTGTCCTTCCATACTCCACTAAATACAAGGGTCACACACAAAAGTCATTGTATTTAGTGGAGTGTGGCACACACATGTAATCCTAGCATTTGGGAAGCTGAGTCAGGAGGATTGGTAATTTGAGGTCAGACTGACCTATGTGGTAAACCCTGCCTCAAAAAAGAAAGAAAAAGAAAACAAAATCCCAAATCTTACTACATGATGAACCCCATGTCTCCATTAATTCAGGAAATGTAGGGAAGAATGTGACTCATTTGAAAAAGAAGTCAAGAGGAGAATGTTTTGCCCATGCTCTAAACAATGTCACTTTAAGTGAGCATACAGTTTCTTCAGGGGCCATACAAAATCTGCCATAGAAGAGTTGAACAGTTGACAAAGCTCGGGAAGCCCTAATTGTTCATGTTCCAGCAGAGAACTGTCCATGTTCTAGTCAGTCAAAGTAGGATAACACCGCTGAGCATGACTGTTTTAAGACACACACACACTGACAGAGAGATTGTGTCTTAGAAACAGGGTCAAACCCAGAGTAAAGGCTAGTCTAGGTTTTCCCTTGCAAGGTTCAAACAATTCACAAAGTATCAAATGGACTAGCTAGTAATTTAACTGACTTTCAAAACGAAAATCATTGCTCATTCAGGAAGATATCAAAATCCAAACATTCAACAATATTATATTTATAGTATTTGGAATCTAACTTACATGGATACACAGAAGTAGGGATGTGTGATCCATCATCAGGAAAAAGTATGTCTGTTGAAAAGGACCAGAAATTTTAGGGATGGTGAAGTTAGAAAGAACTTCAACATAGCTATTATAAAAAGTTCAATCATTTAAAGAAAATTATTATAACTATAGGGAGGGAAAAGGGAGGCATAAAAATAATCAATTTGAGATTTTAGAACTTCAAATGCATTCTCTCAAGCAGAGTTGGGAAGGAGCGAGTTGGAGGCACATGAGGAGAACTGGGGGGGGGGGTGCGGGGAATGGAGGGATAGATATGACCATATCTTGTAGTATACCTGTATGAAACCTCAGAAATTAAAAACAAAGAAAACCGCTGAATGGGTTCAGGGATATATTATATGCACAACAGAAGAGAATATCAGTTAGTGAGGGTGCAGCAGTCAAAATTATTCATATTAAATCATAGAGAGGATCTAGAGCATGGAGGGAGCTAAGCAGCTTACGGGATAGTGGCAATGTCAAATAAGTATGAGAACTTGGGAACTGAGGGATATGAATGCTCATCAGAAAACTCAACATTATGATAATTTTCATTCTTTCTGAATTAGTAGATTCATTGCAATAACAATCTCAAAAGATCTTTGGGTAGAAGTAGGCATACCTAGTCAAAAATACACATAAGAAAGCAAAATTCTAAAGTAGCCCACTATGGTGATATTTTATTTGTACTGAAATGTGATCTTATTTGTATGTTAATAGATAAAGTTGCCTGGGGGTAAGAGCTAATAGCAAGCCATAACAGAGCTGGGCGTTCGTGGCGCATGCCTTTAATACCAGCATTTGGTAGGCAGAGCTAGGTAGATCTCTGTGTGGTCAAGGATACAGCCAGCATTGAAGACACACGCCTTTAATCTCAATACCAACTATAGAAGACCTGGAAGTCTGTACAGACAGGCAGTGACGAGGTGGTCATATGGTTGGGTTTACAACCAATGAGAAGGCAGAACAGAAAGTCTATATAAAGACAAACACACAAGAAGTAGGTCTCTCTCGGCTGAAGAAGATCGCTGAAGCAGGAAGGATAAGGCTCTTAGCTCTGACCACTTGGGCTTTCATCTTTACATTGGCTCTGTGTTTCTTATTTAATAAGACGGTTGGTTACATCTACAGCCCACAGAATCCTGGGAGAGTCAAGTTAGAAGGCCACTCCCAAGGCTCGCTGATTCAAAGCATAGCATGGACATGAGATGCACACGTGATCAAGGAAGTAAACTTCAGCACACAGGCTACACCAAAGCCATGCCCTATGATCTTGACAAATACTCCAAAGTGACTTAAGAGAGAAAACACAACAGTTTTCAGTGCTGGAATGATGGAAATTCATGCAAGAAAAGAAAACCATGAACTGCCACCTTTACTTCAGGCCCAACACATTAAACTGATTGTGTTAGGTACAAACCTAGAACTAAGAGTTTGACTGGTAAACAAAACAGAAGAGAGGAGCCGCAGCAGTATCCAGGCAGACAATGGTTCAGGATGCAGAAGGTCCTGTCCATAAAACTGAAATGGACCTGTAAATTAGATTTTACCAAAATTAAAAACATCCCCTTTTCACAGAATGTTTCCATTGGTATCCATAGGCCGAAAAAACAGTTCTAGACCTAAACCCACACCTTTCCAAACAAGAGCCCAAAATGGATTAGAGACCTGAGAGTAGGGTATGAAGCTATGAACATTTTTGAGAAAATATGGGGAAAATTAATACCTTAGTTAGATGAAGTACTCTTAAAAATTACATCACAAGTATGATTCTTAAAGAAAAATAAGAACACTGGACCCCATTATAGTTAAAACTCTAGCTTCATAAGAGGTTCTGTGAATCTGGGTATGGTGGTGCATGCCCTTAATCGCAGTACTCAGGAGGCAGAGGCAGGCAGATCTCTGTGAGTTCGAGGCCAGCCTGGTCTACAAAGCATGTTCCAGGACAGCCTGGGCTGTTACACAGAGAAATTCTGTTTCAAAGAAGAAAAAAAAAAATCCGTGAAAAGACACATTCAGTGCAGACTGACAGAAGATATTTGGAAGCCATTTATACAACAAAGGGTTACTAGTTAGGATATATGAAGAGCTCTCAGAACTCGAAGCAAAAACAAATAAAAAATAATTAGGTAATGAGCAAAAACCATAAGGAAATAGTGTACGGAAGGTAGTATTTAGATGGCGACTGGGAACAAGAAGAGTATTTAACCATATTATCAATTAGGTGGTGGAAATTAGAGCCCTGGCAGAAATCACCACATACTGCTGCAGGGTCTAAATAAAGAAGAGTGGCAAATTCTTGCAAAGCTGCAGAGAAACTGCTTCATCTCGGATGTTACTAGGAACGTAGCGTAACATGGAGAGTATGACTGCTTTGAAGCACAGCTCAACAGAGGTTTACAATGCTAAACACGATTGCCTATCCTGAACAACTGAATTCCTGGGCATTTATCCCAGGAAAAGGAAAAGGACCGTGTCTTTTTATAAGATGTGTACATAAATTGTCACAGTAGTGCCATTCACAGTAGCACAAACTGGAAATAAGTCACATGGCTTTGAATGAGCGAATAATAAAACAACCAACATAAAATACTACCTAGCACTAAAAATGAACAAACTGTTGATGCATGCACCCACTTAGATGAATCTCAGGGGAATTGGGTGGGAAAAGAATGCCCAAAGATGAGGTACTGGGATTCATTTCTAGACCACTGTTGACATGCAGACATACTTAGAGGTATGAAGGCTACCTGAGGGCTTGTCAGAGTATGGGACAGAGATGGAAGGAGGGAGGACGCTGAGTAGGTGATGCTTTCAGAGGCAACACAAGGGGTTCCTGTGCTCTGCCTCTTGCCTAAAGTGGTGGATACACAAGCATTCATGTGGATAAGATTGCATCAACTATGCCTTTGTGCGGGCAATGGAGATTTGTAGGGTGGGAATAGGAATAAATGGTCAGTTATATCTATGCTGATTTCTTGGTTGTATAGTGTCCTGTACTTTTTCCAAGGTGTTGGCACTGAGGAAAAACTGAGTAAATATTACACAGGGTCTCTTCCAGTTGCATTCTACGATTAATCTCAAAATAAAAGTTTAAAATAGAAAATAGTTCATTGGGAAAATGAAAAGATAAGCCACGCTGTCTACAAGGAAGTATTTCTAATGATGTGTCTGGTAATAGCTTACATTTGAGATGCAGAAAACTTGGAAAAACTCAACAATATAGAGTCAAAACATTCATTTAAAAATGGAACTTGAACAGACAATTTGCAAAAGAAGATAAATGAATAACAGAGTCATGGGAGGGGGGCTTAGTGTTTTTCAGCATCAAGAAAATACAAATTAAAACCACAATATGATAGACTATGTATCACTGTACTGGCTAAAACGAGACATTGTGATAGTATGAAGTGTTGGTTAGGCAAGGGAGCAACTGGAAGTCACATGCATCACTAGCAGGAGTGAAGATGATGTAGCAACTTTGGAAATAATTAGACAGTTGTTTTATAAATTAAGTATATATTTCCTATATTATTTATAAATGCCATTCCTAGATTTGTACCCAAGAAAAATAAAGAAAAAATTGACCCCACAAAAATGCATATAAGCCAGGTGGTGCTGGCGCAAGCCTGTAATCCCAGCACTCGGGAGGCAGAGGCAGGTGGATCTCTGTGAGTTCGAGGTCAGCCTGGTCTACAGAGCTAGTCCAGGACAGGCTTCAAAGCTACAGAGAAACCCTGTCTCGAAAAACCAAAAAAAAAAAAATGCATATAAATGCTCATAAAGTTTGATTCATAATAGCCAAAATTTGAAAAAATGCAAATGTCCATTGGCAGGTGGATGGGTAGATTAATTATACACTCATACAATAGAAAACTGCTCTTCAAGGAAAAGGAATAAACTGCTGATCAAATAACATGGATGAATCTAAAGATCACTGTGCTTAGTGGGAAAAAAAGGTAAACAGGTGTAGTTACTGTATAATTTTGAAGAGGCGAGTTAATTATGGAGACATAAAACAGAGGTACTTTGCTTTCACTTAGGGTGAGGAAATTGGCAACGGGCTATAGGGTGTGTTTGGTGGCAAGGGAAACATTCTACTTTGTTTGTCTGAGACAGGGTTTCTCTGTATAGTCCTGGCTGTCTTGGAATTCACTCTGCAGACCAGGCTGGCTTCAACTCAGAGATCTGCCTGCCTCTGCCTTCTGAGTGCTGGGATTAAAGGCATGTGCCACCGTGGTCCAGCCATTCTACATATCTTGATTTAGTTGTATAGAGTCAATAAAACTTGTCAAACTATATTTCAACTGAACGTGTGCTACTGTCTAAGTCACAATTAAGCATAATTATTTTATAAATAATAAAGGTAAGGAGCATGGAGACTGTGCAAAACATAGTCCATAAACTAGAGGAACAGTTAAAGATTAAATAGAAAGGTGAGGAACAAAAAAATAGTAAGAGAAAAAAGTTACAGACATGACTGACAGAAGATTACAGAAATTCAACCCTAACTATTCTGTCTTCAAAGAGAGCAAGTGGAAATTAAGGGACAAAACACAGTAGAAGAAATATAAGTAGACAGTTGACAGACAGAGCTCCACAGTATATAATTAACAAAAGGATACAGTAACTTCTCAATCCTGGAGAAAAAGAATCCACAAGGAACAGCATCAAATGGGAAGCAAAGAAAACAGTAAGTCCCCAAATGTGGAAAACAGTGTTTAACAGGAGGTGGAGCATGATGTTTACAGGATTAGACACAGTGGGTTCATCTTCCTTAGAAAAGTGCCCAGACTTTCTGAGGCAGTTGTCATTGCATTGAAATTTGTGTCTTCTGTTTAACTTAAACTGTTTCAGCCAAAGGAATACAGAGCAAAAGGAACTAGAAGAAAACCTGTGCCAGTACTAAAAAGTAGGAAGCAATTCAAATTCTGGGAGTTTTGAAGAATTTGTGCGGGACACCTACAGAATGGCCCCAAGTAAAAGACACGTCCTAAGTATATATTTATAACTTTCAATCCAGGGAGGTATTCCGAATGATTGGAGGAGATTTCAGATACCAAAACTATTGCACTTTTTAGGAGTAGTGATCTATTTTTTTCCTTCAGGCAACTTGAGGGAGGAAAGAGTTTATTTTATACTTTCCAGTCACAGTCCATCACTGGGGCAAGCTGGAGCAGAAACTGAAGCAGAAACCATGGAGGAACGCTGCTCACTTTCTGGTTCATGCTCAGATGGCTTTCTGATACAATCCTGGCACACCTGCCTAAGGATGGTGTCACCCACAGTGGGCTGAGCCTTTCCACATTGATTATCAATCAAGACAATCTCTTACAGACATGGGCACAGGCCAATCTGATCTTGGCAATTCCTCAGTGGAGATTCCCCCTTCCCAGGGGACTGAAAACTTTGTCAAGTTGACAATAAAAACTTAGCAGGGTGGGGACTGAGAAAAAGGGTAGACTGCAGGGTGGTGGTTTAGTCTCATTAGAGGCTCTTTAGTCACTTCTTTTTTATGAAATCCAGGATCAGTTGTCCTGGGAACCCCAGAAATAGCCAGAAAAGTCCAATACTCATAGGAAAGTCGCTTTCAGTCAGACAAAAGAGCTATTCTCCAGCACAGGAATCAACAGCTGAGTAGAATTTAGGAATACACCCTCTTCAATCCTTGATACAATTGATTGGTAGAAAAGATGTAAACTGGAGAGTCTTAATGATGTGATCATATTGATTTTGCAGCCAATATGACTTAATAGTCAATCTTAAAGAAACCTCATCTTTGCCAACGCATTGAGTTTTGAGTTTGTATGTAGGATCCCATAACATGATGATGATGGTGCTAAGATGCCTGGCCTTTGGGAGTAGGATAAGTGTCTTAGTAAAAGAGACTTGATGTCCCTAACCCTTCCACCTTGTCAGGACAAAGGGAAGACACCATTGATGAACCAGAAAGGGTCCACCCCAGATAGAGAGAATCACCATTAAAAACCAGTTGGCTGGGCCAGCAAGCTAGCTCATTGGGAAAAGGTGCTTGCTGACATCCAGGTGACTTGAGTTTGAGTCCCCAAATCTAAGTGATAGGAGGAGAAAACGCACATCTGCAAATTGTCCTCTGATCGCTGCATGCATGTCATGCTACACACACACACATGCACACACACAATTAATAAATGTTTAAAAAATTTTAAATGAGTGGGTTGTGGTAAAAAAAAAATCTGTAATCATAGAGCAGTTAAATACATCAGATCACTACACTACTAACACATAAAATATAAACAAATTCCACTTGAATTAAAATAGAAAACCACCACTGTACCATCCCTTAAAATAACAGCTGCTAGAGAAACAAAAAAGAAAGACAAATGCTAAATTTGGCATATTAATGGAAAATTAGTCATAAACCCAAGAATTGTTCCTTCAGGGGAAAAAAATCAAATCAAAGTGTAACAAAAATATATACTAAATTAGTTTACAAGAAGAAAGCAAAAACTGTATTTGATTCTGTGGTTATCAGTCTGAAACGCTCAACATGATGACTGTTTATGGAGAAAAGTTTGAAGTCATAAAGTTGACATAAGATGAAATAAAACTCCACAACCAGTAACCATCAGTAAAAGAGAAAAGCTGTCAGAGGATTATCTCATACCATGCTCCAAGCCTGAAAGACTTCTTGAGCCAGATTTAAGTTTCTTCAAGGAAAACAATCTTATCCTGTTACATAAACTAGGAAAATAATAAAATTATTCCAGTTTATCTCAACATGCTTCATGCCTCTCAAAAAAAAAGTTAGTACTGCTAAAAATAAAAAAAAAAAAATTATATAAACTAATTTTACTTCTGGCTCCACTAGCCAACCAACTCCAGCAGATTATCTAAATAAAGAGCAACAGTGTAATCAGGGATGGGTGGAGGAATGGTTTGATGATGGAGAATCAGTTGATCTAATTTATCATTTATATAGCAAAATAGAATTAGTCCTGTGGTTGTCGTAGAAGATGCCAAGATTGCGGCTGAAGATATGGCTCAGTGGTTGAGAGTGCTTACTGCTCTTGCAGAGGACCAGGTCCATTGGGTGACTCACAACTGTGTGTCACTAAGCTCCAAGAGGACCTGTCTGCTCTGGCCTTCAGGGACATCTGCACTCATGTGCACCTACCCATGCATAGAAACACACACATATACATAATTAAAAAATAAATCTAAAACAGTGCTTCCACAGCAAAAACCTTAAAGCTGGTTTTAAAAACAAAGGTATGTTTAAATATTTCACTTGAGAGCATCAGCGTGTAGGGCTGGCATATTAGTGACCTGCAGGAGATATAATTCAACTCGTAAATGCATGGGTGTCTGCCCTATATGTCATTCAATCAGTGTACTTTTCCATCTGAATTGCAGCTGAAAGAAATGTTAAGACTAGGATCCAACATTCTTCCAGTGTTTGCCTGCACAGTACATGTCTGAGGTGAGTTTTCCTGGGGTCCCTCATTCCTTACCAATTATGCTTCATGGAGAGCAATCCAAGTGATCTTTCCTTTTCTCCAATTTTGGTATTGCATCTTCCTCTTAACTCTTTCGTTTCTTTTCTTTCGTTTCTTTCTTTCGTTTCTTTCTTTCTTTCTTTCTCCCTCCCTCCCTCCCTCCCTCCCTCCTTCCTTCCTTCCTTCCTTCCTTCCTTCCTTTCTTTCTTTCTCTTCTTTTCTTTTTTGTTAAAGTAGTAGACTTGGGGCTAGAGAGATGGCTCAGTGGTTAAGAGCCTTTGCTGACCTAGCTGAGAACCCAAGTTCAGTTTCCAGTACTCTCACAAGCCAGCTCACAATCAACACAACTCCAGTGCTGGAGGAATACAGCACCCTCTCTTGGCCTCTAAGGGTACTGCACACACATGGTACACATACATACATACAAGCAAACATTCATACACACACACACACACACACACACACACACACACACACATCTTTCTTTAAAAAGAATACCAAAATATGTGTGAGAATTTTCAATAGCACTACTAATTTTTTAATAAAAATTGAAAATAGAAACTCCTTAGCCATGAAGATCATTTCCTTAACCAGATGAAGAATATTTATGTCAATTTGTCCACAGTCACTTTTGATGAGGAACCTAAATATTGAAGTTAGACCTTGCCATGAGCTCATGCCATCATCACAACATTTTAATATTTTCTTGGCACTGTTAGTCATAAGAGTATCAAGAAAAAATATGAGATGAAAATATTGGGAAGGGAAAAAATTGTTTGCCTCAGAGGTGATGAAGCTAATATTTCTGTCAGGCTTGGATTTCAGAAAGCAAAATCTCCATGTTTTCTGCTCTCTGCCTGTCTCTTGCTCCCTGAGGTGATGAATGCATTGCCTCATAGTTGCTGGAAGACAGGAGAGAGGGAAAAGAGAGATGTATTAGCAAGAAAGAAAAAAATGGTTAACTGCTCAAAAACATTTATTTATATTTTCCATTTTATTTTGTTTATTGTTTATATAATTGCATATTTATATTTTATTTCTATATATTATACACATGTTCAAAAACAAATCTGCAGAATATAGGATAAGAGGTTAACAGAGCATCTTGTTTGGAACTGCAAAAATATAATTTATTTTATTTATTTATTTATTTATTTATTAATCATTGGCTCTTTAAAGACAGGGTTTGCTATGTAGCCTCATAGTTGACCTCGTGCCTCAGCCTCCTGAGTATTCTGGTTACAGATGTGTGTCACTATACCCAATCAATTCTTTATACTTCTTTTTTCAAAATTTCCAAGTCATAGAAAAGAATTGCACAGTGAACATTTATTACTTGTGGAGTAGAAGAATACATGTTACCTTTTCAAAAACCCCAAACAGAAAGGGGCTAGAAAGATGTTCACATTCATGGCAGAGTTGGTCATGGCATGGCACGACTATCTAAGAGAGTGAGGTAGGATCTAGAGTTCTGGGCTAACCTGAGCTACTCAGTGAGTCCTTGTCTCAAAAACCCACAAGTCTAGGATACAGCTTGGTGGTAGAGTTCTTGGCCACTCAGCTCAAGGCCTTGGGGTCAGCCCCAAGAATTACCAAAGAAAAATAACTATAGCATGGCCTGCTGGAGTAGAGTTGGGGGCCGGCAGAATTGGAAAGAAATGGGCCACCAGCGTTGGAGAGACAAGACCTTGACTTTGGAATCCAGAGACCCAAGTCCATTTCTGATGACATCACCTATTGGTTAACTCACGACCAACATCTGACCCTCAATTTACTTTAGGAAATTTCTTGTCCTCTCATCTGGAAGGACTTCCCTGGGGAAAGGGGCTCTCACTTTGAAGACAGTCCTGCTGATGGCACAGCCAGCCACACATTATAATTCACCCAGGACGTTGACTACTTTTACCATCATATTTATTATTCTTTCCCCTTTGTGCCCACAGAAGTCTCCCAGTTCAGTCATGGATGTGGTCTTTCTGATCATGGATGCTTTCTTGGTGGGACAAGGACAGTTGGCTGCAGAGATTTGAAAACAAGGACATTAGCCGCTCAGTCTCGAGACTGGAGTGAGCAGGTTGCTAAGGGACGAGCCAAGCACATGCTCACCATAGTCGATGCAACATCTCCTGCCCAGTCAGTGGCCTGGCTGGTCCTTAGGCATTGGTAGGCAGGCCTGTGCTTGAAGCTTCAACTGTGCAAGCCAAGGGTTTAAACAACACAACCAGCACATGATCTGCAGAGCACAACCATGTCTCTATGCCAGGCACAGGTCAGAAGGGTGGATTGGATGTCTCAGAAGCCGTTCTTTCTGTCACTTGGTATGTCATCTGGGACAGAGAGCCGGGGGAAAGCAACATGGAGAGATTAGGCATTTGCTTGGATTCACATGACTTGTTCACGTTCAAGAGTTCACCCCAGTTTGGCTCTGATTGTTAAATATGTAAACCCTGGGTAAGATTTGAGATTTCAGGACCTAAATTGTGGTTTAATCCACAGATTTTTTTTTCCTTCTACCTTCCAAATATTGCTAGGCCTCTGGCAACACCAAGATGGGACTCTGAAAAAGCAATTTTGCTCGGATAACTTCCCTGGCGGCTGGGGATTGCTTGTGGTTCTAAGTTTTGTGGAATATGAGACTGATACTATAATAATCTTATGTGTTTTATTAACTCTTTGAACTCTTTTTAAAAATGAGACTCAAGAGAGACCATGGAGGAGGCAACACCCTTCCCATGGAAGACAGCCCGGGCCGCAGCTGCTCAAGGCATTGCACCAGGGTTCTCTGATTGAGGCTGAGCAGCACTGGAAATTGGGAAATGAAATTTTGGACATTCATTTCTTAGCATATCAAGTCACAGGAAAAATAAAAACTTGAATTGGACTTTAATTTCTTTGGACTTTGATTTCTATGTGTTAAGGAAATTTAACTTTGGATCATAATTCTTTTGGACTTCAATTTTTTTGGACTTTCCTTAGAAGAGGATTTGATTATTGGCTCTCCCTGTGTCGCTTGGAATTTTCAAGTAGGAGTGAGCTTGCGTTCAGATTTTGTCTATGTTGTTATACTGATGTTGTTGAAGGTCTTTATATATTGTTACTTAACCACACTGCAGAATCTATGAAGAGCATGTGGTAGATAATAGTGTGGACATTTGGGATTGGGAGGTGGGGAGCAGGTGAGGGAGGGAATTTGTTAGTTAAACTAATCTACTCTTGGGACCCAGTCAGAGTCTTCTGAAGGCAAATTCTCAACTGCCCTTCTTGGATCCCAGAGTAAGTCTATAAAGGAACTCCCTCCTCAAGGTAGGAGTGCACTGTTCAGAAGGTTCCCACGGCAAACACACACAACCTTGGATGCCCACCGGCTGGATGGTTCAACCCAGCAGCTGAGAACAAAGAGCAGAGACGTTCTAAGAAAACCCCTGCTCATGTCTGTGTTTCCATGAGTAACATTGGCATTCCTAGAGCACTCCCACCAGGAGCAGAAGTCACAGCCCAGGGCACATGCCTCTTGGTTGGGTGAAGTTTGTCCTCCAAAAGGCTGGGATCTCAGGATGTGCTCTTGAGAGTCTCTCTAGTCCTGGAGTCCTGGAAAGTGCCTCAGCTGGACTTGGATAGGCTGTCTTCTCAGACACATGACTATGTCTTGTATGTGCCTGTAGAGCCTGGAGCCAGGAGTGCCACCAGCTCCGTTACCACCTCAGCCATACTCCTCCAGAGCTTTGATAGATGATAAATCTGACAGGGATCATGTCACTGGACGTCCACTTATTCTTTGCTTCACTGAATTCTGAACTTGGGAGAAAACAGGGATATAATTTATTTATAGAACCATCAACAAACCTCTGTGTGTGTGCAGGTGTGTGTGTGTGTGTGTGTGTGTGTGTGTGTGTGTGAGAGAGAGAGAGAGAGAGAGAGAGACAGAGAGACAGAGAGACAGAGATAGAGACAGAGACAGAGAGACAGAGACAGAGAGACAGAGAGAGACAGAGAGAGAGACAGAGACAGAGAGAGAGAGAGAGAGAGAGAGAGAGAGAGAGAGAGAGGGAGAGAGAGAGAGAGAGAGAGAATGTTCGCATGTGCATGTGGAAGTCAGAGGACAGCCCCCAACAGTCACACCCCTCCCTCCACCATGAGTCTAGAGACTGAACCCAGGTCGTCAGGCTTGGTAGCAAGTGCCTCTACCCACGTGAGCCATCTTACCAACCCAATAAGACCATCCCAAGAATAAATCCAGGAAAACAGTATCGCTTGGACTTTATATTACTTCAGAGGAAAGAATGTGGGCGAAGCCGGAAGGGAGCAGGGGGCTCCACACTTCCTGTCTTCTAAGTTGGTATTTCTGTATGTCACTGTCCCATTAGCTGGGCCGTGGCCCCGCACAGCCACAGCTGCAGGATGAAACCCATCCGGCAAGCAGAGATAATGAGTCACTGCTACTTATATAACCTGGTCTGATTAGAGTCTTGGATCTTTGCACCTCAACAGCTGTGTATTGTCACCGACGGAAAATTTTAACTCATCTGCCAATTCCCTGGTCACCTGAATAAGTGGCTGAAAGAGTGGCTGCTGTCTCAGCGTTTATTAGGGTAGAATTTAGGTTCTGATAAACCCTAATGCTGAAAATTAGCTCAGGACAACCTGCCTCTGCTGTTCCTGGTCTCTGGTTGATAGGAACACAGAGAATGTACTCAGGTGGGTTTTTTTTTCCCTCTTCCATCCTGTAGCCAGTTCAGCACACAAATTACTTGAGAGCTATTTTTAAAAATGTAATAGGACCAATACTTGGGAGAGCCAGGTGCAGTGTGAGAAGGATCAGAAAGTGTCTATTATGGTGCTGTGTGCGCTGGCCCACAAAGCCTTGGATGATATTGGAAAAGCTCCTTCTGAGCTTTGCCTGTGGCTTAGCCATGCTGTCCGGGGTCCTCTGGGTGCTTGTAAGGTTTGCCATAAGTGAGGAAGTCATTTTAGCCTGCGCAGAGAGATAGGTGGAAATGAGCCTTTTGATATCAGCAAGGGCCTGGGCATCATTGGCTTCTCAGGCTTTGACTTACAGGAAGAGGTCTCCCCCAACACTGTCTGTGGGTGATTTCATCATCCATTCTACGCCTTGGCACCTGAGTCTCCAGAGTAAGGTGTGGCACCCATGGTGGTATTGTCAAGTGTCTCATTCCACTTCAGACACACACACACACACACACACACACACACACACAGAGAGAGACAGCAAGTCATTTTTCAAATGCATTCTAGAACTTTTCTTCTTGGTCTTATAACATGATGCCTGACTGACAGCTCCAAATGCACTGTACTCCCAGCTGGGAAGTGGGGAGGGAGAGGAGAAGCCACAGAGGGAAGTTACAGGACACCAGCTCCCGCCTCTGTGGTACTTACCATGCATGCAGTGAACAAATTCTTTCCCTCTGGTGAGGGAGCGTTTGCTCTTTCTCTCCCAAGCTGTTGCTCATTTTGGCCATGTTCTTCCCCAGTCTTTCCAAGTTCTCTCAATTCTTTCCCCACTTCCAAGGCCCAACTTGAATCTAGAAAAACAATAATCTTATTTTAAAAGATGTTTTTTAAGATTCAAAAACATATAACATCTTGCTTATATTATTCTTAAATGCAAGTGGGAAATCAGGGGGAATTAGCAGTAGGGTTGGGTTCTGGCCCTGTCACCACCTGGCTCTTGGCTTTGGCGATGTCCCCAACCCGCATCAGCCTCAGTTAAGTCCATTTGCAAAGCGTTGATAGCGAAAACCAATCCTGGGCTTGATGTGAGCTTTAGAGCGTGAATATAGAAACCCTGTGGGGCAGTGATAAAACTCAGTGGGTAAAGGCTGATGTCCTGAGTTCGATCCCTGGGTCCCTCATAAAGGTGGGAGGAAAGAATAGAAGCCATACATGTGCTGTGGCATGTTCGTGCCCACATACATACACCATGCACAATAATAATGATGATAAATAATCAATAAAATAATCTCCTTAAGTATACACACACACACACACACACACACACACACACACACACATACACACACACTGTGCACATGTATAAAGACATGTGGAGGCCAGAGATTCACGTTGAGTGTCTTCTTCAATCTCTCTCCACATTTCTTGAGACAGAGTCTCTCACTGAGCCCAGAGCCCACCAATCGGCTCACATGGCCTGGGCCAGTAAGCTCTGGGGATCTTCTTGTCTCTGTCCCGGCCCATCTCCACAGCTTTGGTTACAGATGCATACCGTCACACCTGGCTGTGTATGTGGGTGCTGTGGATCCTAATTTGGGTCCTCATCCTTTCATGGTAAGCGCTTTACCCACTGAGCCATCTCCTCAGCCCCCAATTTCAAGCTAAATAATAATTAATAACAATAATACCCAAATATTCCACGGTCATTTTGTAAAATTAAAACAGGCCTCTAGTTTTCAAACAGCAGAGCAGCCACCATATCTTGTCTGTGACAACTCTGATAGGCAGGAATCACCTTTTCATAGTCCTGGGATTCATGCCTTCCCATCCAATGGACCATCGCATGGCTGAGTGTTTGGAAAGCTGTTCTTCATGGGGCTCCCTCGGCAATGTCAAGCATCCCTGCATCTGTCATCAGGCATATGACTCTGGTATCAGCTTTCAAAGCTTTCTTAGAGGTATTCTCATTTTGTCTTCCAGCCCCATCGCTGTCCCTCCAAGTTGGTAACCCATACCCATTTTTATGGTCCATAAAGAGTACTCAGAAGAAGCAGATAATAATCCCACAATCAATATATCTACCAGAAAACTCTCTTGGACACCACCCTACCTTTTTTTAGTCCTTTAAGACAGGGTCTTACTGTGTATCCCAGGCTGGCGCTGAGCTCTCAATCCTCTTGCCGCAGGCTCCCGAGTGCTGGGGTTACAGGTGTGCGCCACGATGACTCACAGATCCCAGAGATCATTGACTGCAAGTTTAGTGGTTTTGCCGGCTCTCAGCCTCGTGCCCCAGGGTTCTCTGCCTCCTGTTTCCAGAACTTTTCCTTTTACAGGCACAACTTCAACACCTGCCTCTGCATCCAAAATGTCAGTCATACGCAGGTAAGCCAGGGACAAGATCAGAAAGAAGATGTGTCCACAGAGTGAGTGGGCAGCCATCTGCAAGTCTTGGAGAAGACCAACCTGGCCAACACCTTGATCTTGAATGCCCAGGCCCTCTGTCTCCCAGATAGCCTGGAGGCTCCAGTAACCCTGGTTTCTGTAATCCAGAACTCCTTTAACCTGCTGTGTGATGGAGGAATGTGTATGGCCATGATCCTCACGGGAATGATTAGCTATCTCCAGAAGATTCTCACACTCACTTCATTGCTTACTCTGGGCACCAGAATCTTACCTGAAACACTCCTGCAGTGGTTCTAACTCCAAGACATGTCATATAGACAAGGAAAGCTAATAAAGGCGGAAGCTACTCACAGTGGGTAGTGTCTGCAGTGGTCGTCTGTATCTGGTGGTGGTTTGTGATGCCACACCAAGTTCCGTCTTCCCATGGTTCTTGGCAAGTACAAATGGGAGGCTCCTCTCTGCCCTCCTCCTGGGTTTTGCTGCTCCCTTCTTGCACATCTGCCTTTTCTTCCTCATCCATCTATGGAGGCACTTGAGCACTTCTCCTACATCACTGCTAACATTCTTGCTCAAGGTTCCATCTTAGTAGAAGCTGGATCCACCACGCCTACCGAAAAATGCTCTTTGCTTCTCACCCCACTAAGAGGGAAGCAGCTTTCTGTGTTCTCTATTTACTTTAATTTTGTGTATGGATGGTTCTCTGCATGTATGTCTGTGCACCACATGTGTGCCTGGTGTCTGCTGAGGTCAGAAGAGGGTGTTGGATATCTTGGGTCAGACTGAAGTTACAGACAGTTGTGAGTGCTGGGAATCGAACCTAGATCCTCTGGAAGGGCAGTCAGTGCTCTTAACCACTGAGACATCTCTCCCGCCCTGATTTTTATTTTCTTAATCCTGCCATTGGATAGCTTTAAAAAGAATTTTTTCCAGTGTGTGTGTATGTGTGGTATGTGTGTGAAGGGGTGAGGATACAGGTGTCCATGGAAGCCAGAGAGGGTGTAGAATCCCCCCTGGTGTTGGAGTTACGGGATAGTTGTGAGCCGTCTGATGTGGGTGCTGAGAACTGGACTCCAGTCTTATA
Organism: Peromyscus leucopus; assembly: GCF_004664715.2. Lineage (NCBI taxonomy): Eukaryota > Metazoa > Chordata > Mammalia > Rodentia > Cricetidae > Peromyscus > Peromyscus leucopus. The sequence goes on from NC_051070.1 coordinate 55,593,327, forward strand.
CAAGAGCGGTAAGCATTCTTAACCACTAAGCCATCTCTCTGCCCCTTGCTTTCTAGTGTAAGTTGTTTTGGAAGTCCGTGCTCTCTGACCAGTTACACCTGTAGCGAGAAGACAGACACTGTGCGCCATTCTTTAGCAGGAAGCATTGGTTCCAGGTGAAATCCGACCTGGGGATACACACAAGCCACCAAGGACATCCTGATAGTCTTAATCAACCAGGCTCTATGACCAACAGGTTCTGAATTCCTAGGTCATCTCTGATAAAGCCTGGGTTGACTGTGTGTCAGGGGGCAGACTCTCATTGTCGCCTCATCTGTCTGGAAGTGGAATGGGTGACCAGAATCCTTGAAGCTGAGCCTGGGCCTGCTACGGGGAGTGGTACCCTCTTCACCTCACTCTGTTAGACCTCAGGACCGCATGGGGCAGAATAAAGGGGAACCAGGTGGGCCACCTAAATCCCTTCCACTTTGAGCTTTAACTGTTTTTCTACTTACACTTTTGTGTCCCTTTCCCCTCTTTTTTTTTTTTTATATAGAGTATAAAAGGCTTCGTTAGGGGATTACTGACATACAATCAACTGCATATATTGTAGTGTGCGTGTGGGTAAGTCTTTGACGTCTGTAAACGCCCTTGAAACTAGGGCCACCCCTGAGGAAGCAAGCACATTCATCACCCTTGAGCGTTCCCCCAAATCTCTCTGTCACCTTGCTCAGGCCCCTGGCAACCACGGATCTGCTTTCTGTCATCACAGATTAGTTCACAGTTTCTTGAATTTTATACAAATGGAATTGTAACAGCCTGGAGTTTCATTTTTAGAGTTTATTCAGATCCATTTTTCATACCATCAAATCCACTTGTTAGGGGCTAGGGAGACGGCCCAGTCAGTGGAGCGCTTGTTTTACAAACACTTTGAGCCCAGAGTCCACATTAACAAACAAACAAACAAACAAATACATAAATAAACAAATAAGTAAATGCCAGGTGTGCTCTTATAATCCCAGCACTGAGGAAGCAGAGACAAGAGGATTCCTGGAGCTTGCTGGTTACTTAGCTGAATTTCAAGCCAGTAAGAGACTCTATCTCAGAATAAAAAGGTGGACAGCATATAAGAATGACACTTGAGATCTGGCCTCCACACACAGGTGTGTACTCACACCCACCAACGTGAACAGATGAACAGACACATATACATGAACACACACACACATGAACAGGTACACAATCACGTACGCACATGGACACACACACACCCCTCTGTGCTTGTTTTAAAATATATGTATTTTTCAGGGTTACCCAAAGACAGACAGCCAATAGAGTGTGTGTGGAGAGAGACACACACCAGAGACTCAGAGACCGACAGACAGACAAGGAACAACTGGTCTAGTTTTAGGAACTGACTGACATGGTTGTGAGGTTTACAAGTCTGAGATTTGTGTGACAGAGCAGTAGGTGGCAGAGGCAGGAGTTGATTCGAGTCTTGAGTACACATTTCTCCTTTTCCCAGAAACCTCAGTGTTTGCCCTTAAGGCTTTCCAAACGATCGAGGGGACCCTCCACACACACATCATGGGGGGTGAGTCCCTTCGTTGAAGGTCATTTGATTGCAGGTGTCACAAGTACCTTAAGGAAACACCCAGGCCAGTGTTGGCATGTGGGCCCTGGACAGGTTGTCCTGGGAGGTTCAATCTGTTTGCTAGGGCCTTGTCGCTTTCATACAGTACAGTTTGGAGGGGGTCTGTCACTTCCGGGATGTAACTACTGCATCTTCACTTGGGCTTATTTTGCTAAGTCTTTCTTGCTGTATTGTCATCAGAGGAATAAAAAAAAAAGAAGAAGAAGGAAAACTGCCTCTAGTAACTTGACCCTAACCTGTTTTTTTTTTTTCTTTCGAGACAGGGTTTCTCTGTGTAGCTTTTGCGCCTTTCCTGGAACTCACTCGGTAGCCCAGGCTGGCCTCGAACTCACAGAGATCCGCCTGCCTCTGCCTCCCCAGTGCTGGGATTAAAGGCGTGCGCCACCACCGCCCGGCAACCCTAACCTGTTTTAGCAAGGTCTTTCTACAGTTTTCTACTGACCACCTCCTACTCAGCAGTAAGTGAGAAGTGAGGACAGGCGTTGTCTATGAGGTCCCAAGCCTTGGTTCACATTCAAGAACACAGAACTCTAAGGGCACACATCGAGTCCTAACTTGGGTTCTGTGTGTTCTTGGGAATCGTCTCCTTACTTTCTTACAACATCCCTGGGAGATAGGGAGGTGCTAGTCCATTTTACACACCAAAATAAATACATAAATAATCCCAGAGTGGCCTAGACCTGACACAAACCATCAGTTGGTGACCTGGGATTTGAAAATACCCCCCAAGTTGGTAGCATTTGGATATGGTTTGAGTACAGTCTGGGAGCTCTGTCCTCAGTGAATGCGATGCCGTTGGATGATGATGGGTAAATGGTAGAGTCTAGCATGAGACAATTACGTCATTGGGTAGCTGTCCTATGAAAGGATTAATGTAGTTCTCACAAGATACTGATTGATTTTCACAAGACTTAGTCATTATGAAAAGAGCAAACCCAGGTTCCAATTTTCTCTCTATCTCTTCAGCATGTGATTCTGTCACTGTGAATTCATGTCCACTATGAGGACTTGACAGATGGAGCTGCCCAATCTTGGATTTATAGCCTCCAAAACTGCAGGCAAATCCCCGTTCTCTATAAAGTATCCAGACTATTGTAATAGCATCAGAAAATGGACCAATGCATGATTCTGAGTCCTCCCACTGCACCCAGCTACCAACTTTAGACATCATGCCCTGGCACAGTATTGAATGCATATGACAAACCTTGCCAAGGAGAGCATACATGTGAAGACCTAAGAACATGGGACCTTGACTAGGAAGCTAGAATCACAAAAGGGCTCACCTGGTATTTATACTCACACTTTAGAAAGGACAACACAAAAAGGCAATAAGGTGTATGCAGCTTTCTTTGTTACTGATGCTGAAGCCCTCGTTTTTAGAGAGTCGAGTTAGAACACTTTAGGGAAAACAGCCTTCCCTGACTTCTTTCCTCAAGTATTCATCTTGCCAGCACAGTCCTCCAGTGGGCAGAAAGCAGTCCAATGCTTCCATGAGAGACCTGAAGCATTTGCCCGAGGCATCGTGTCTCCTTGTCCCTTCTCTGCCTCCTCCAGCTGCTTGCTCTGCCAAGAGCTCTTCTCCTCTGCCATTCTGATGGATGCCAAGGTGAGACTCCACGTTCTGCTGTCACTTCCCTCGGGTCACTGCCATCAATCATGTTTCCTGTGTTCCCACCAAGGAACAGCCCCCTGCATACTCCCTACATCAAAATTCATCTTACGGGATGGAATCTTGCTGTGGTTTCCTGTTTCTCTTTAACTTCATCCTGTGCCCAAGTCCTCTGACAGGTTACTTAACCGAATTTATCTTCAGTTTGGTACCCAGCTCCAAGCCAGCACAGATGGCCTGGCTAAGAAATCCTTTGTGTTTGGTTGAAAGATCAACTATAGATCCCATTCTCCCTTTTCATTTGATCTCTTATTCTACTTTCTCACAGCAAAAACAGTCACACAACTGAGAAGAGAACATCACTGAATACAGGAACTTCCCATGCTAATGAGCATAGGCTCCTGAACTTGGAGGTCAGTAAAATATGAATCAACAAAGAAGAGTTTAGCCTAATATAGGCACATACACCTTGGGCACTACTATCAAAATGCCAACTCCATAGGCCAAGGAGACTGTTGATTTTTTTTAAGATGCTTATTATACATGAAGATATATCTTTAGGGTTTTCCTGAAAAGTCAGGGGTAAGTTTCTTAGATAGAACTGGTTAGTTTCCATGCCCATCTCTTATCACCCAGTGATTCAGAGAAGAGACAGATTCCGGGGCCCCAGCCACATATAGATATAAAGACAGCATGATAGAAACCAGTTGCTTTACGTTTTCAAAAGCAAGAGAGCAAAAGCATCAGGGCCACAGGAAGCGTATGGCTCTTGTGGCTTATGACATGGCTGTCTATGACACGTCCAACTTGGGATCTGTTTGTGTTTGTCAAGTCACAAGTTCTGCTTGTCGGTTTACAAAATATGCTCCCCTTGGTTACAGGTGAGCTGGTGCAAAGGGGGGTCACTATAGAAGTCCTATTTCTTAGACGGTGTCAAATATGACCGAGTTCTACCCAACAGTCCACTCAATGAGTCATCTGACTGAGAATGATGCAGTGCAGTTACCAGATGGTTCTGCTAATAATTAGAAACACATTTCTATATTTCACAGGACGAAGGAAGGAAAACATCACTAGGAAAATGTTACATGTGGGGACAATTACTCAATGGGCCCTTGGCTGGGATTTGTGGATATGAACATAATTCAGAGGCAAGAATGAAATGCTTGGACGAAGACGTGGAGAGTTCCTTTATTGAAACAGAGCTTAGAACACAGTTGTTCACATTCAGCCAAGTCCTGATTACTCAAGAATGATGACCAATTTCGATGACCGAACTTTCTCTGCCCCTTTCTCTGCCCCACAGTCTGGCGCTTCTCAAATTTGTAAAATTATTTTGGAAATTAAGGATTTTGTATTAATAAAAAAAATGAGAAAATTCTTGAAAGGCCATCAAAGTGTTTCTTAAATTTTAATTGGGCTGGATTTACACAAAGCAAAAACTGAAGATCACGTTCTCAAAGTAAGAAGAGTCAAAATGGATACACGTGATATTAAAAACGTTAATTTACAGTGATGGATGGTACTGTGTTTCATTTGTTGTTGTTGTTGTTTTTAAACAACATAGAGGAGCAGCACTTTTCAGTGAGACCAGAAGAGGAGAATCACTGTTGGAGTTCAAGGCTGAAGGTCCATACCCCTAGTGAGACACAGGCTCCTTGCTAGAAGGCTTATGACCTCCCCAGCTCCAGGGATGCTGTCTAGTCCATGTGAAGTTCATTGTCTTTACTTTTCTGTATTCTGGGAAGTATTAGTGACTTTTCTCATTGCTATGGTCAAAATACATGACAGGAAGCAAGTTGAATAGAGAATTGTGTTTGGCTTAGAGTTCATCCTGTTGGGGAGGGAAGAGACTTGGCAAACAGGGGCAACAAGCATCTAGTCACATTACATCTTTGCTGTCAGGAAACAGAGAGTAGATAGGAAGTAGGGCACGGATGTAAGACCTCAAGGCCTGCTCCCAGTGACCAACTTCCTCCATTGAGGCTTCACTTCCCAAAGATTCCACAACCTTCCCAAACAGCGCCACCAGCTGGTGACAAAGTGTTCAAACGTGTGAACTTGGTGTGGGACATTTCACATTCAAATCACAAACTCACAGTGTGAAACCAAAAAGACGAGGGGATTTAGAGTGACTTGTAGACGTCAAAGAGATACACTTTGGACTTCCTTTTACTGGTGTGTGTGAAACACACACACACACACACACACACACACACACACACACACACACACACCATGGAAATTAACCATTTCTTTATGCTACTTCCTCTCCAGAGAGGCTTGCCTATATCACAGGACTGGCTGCCCATCCATGCCAGTCAGTCACGTCTCCTCCTAGACCCTCACACTGACTTTCAGGAGACAGGAACACAAGTACTAGAAGCCTTTTCTTGTCAGTGGATCCAGCTGAAGGAGCTGCCAGCTCATGAATTGTGGTGTTAATAGTGCTATCTCCACATTCTGATCTTGCAGCCTCCAAACGTTTCACAGACATTGACTTATAATCCTTTGTTCTGTGCCGTTGTAAGGAAAGAGTCATGTGTGGCTCTTCAGATAAACACGTGTGTATTTTTAACCACAGGGTAAGGGGAAAGAAACAAAAACATATAGAGCGAAAATCACTTATGTCTGACTTTTGACATTCATTATTTTATTTAAACGTCTCTACAATCTTGTCAGGGAAAGACCTGGGCGTGAAGGTCTCCCCTGTAGTGGGTAGCTGTTCCAGCTTTGACCTGGAAGTACTGCCCCTAGTGAGGCTTCTGGTAACTGCCACGCCTACCTATGACCTGCCCCTGGGGTGGGCTGAGATGGGAGCCCTTAAGACCCGAGATCCAGATGTGCCAGCCCTCTTGGTTCCTGGTAATCCTGGATGCTGGATGATGACAGACCAGGCAGGATTCTCCAGAGAACCCTGCTGGACTGCACCTCATCTCTCCAGGATCCTGTAACCAACCCCTTTACTGGCTGTAATTTACCCCAAAATAAAACTTTTTAACTACATGGAGTTGCCTTGTTAATCCCCACAATATTCCCCTCCACATTTATAGATGGAGAAATTGAAGTTCACACATATAATTTCCTGATAATTAGTTACAGTGAGGGATGTGGTTAGGATTAGAACTCAGCTCTGCCATCTTCCAACACTCACATCCTTTCTGCTTCTCCACAGAGCAGAAGACAGATGACTAGCATTCCCATTGGCCTAGTTATTATCCTTACTGTTTGCTATGGGGCTATTGATAGCTTTTACTTTTTATAATCTGTTTGTGTGTGAGCATACACCCAGGTATGTGTATGTGTGTGGGTACTCATAGAAGCCACAGACGGCATTGGATACCTGGAGCTAGAGTTTCAGATGGTTGTGAACCATCTTTTGTGGGTGCTGGGAACCAGATCTGGATTCTTTGTAATAGCAGCAAGCCCCTCCCCCGGGCTCCCTGCTGAATGGTGCTCTTGAGGTTTTATGGTCACCAGATTTCAAACTTCTGTGACCTCAGTCCTTGTAGCACTTGTGATTATATGTAGCCAGTGTGCTCTTTCTCACTTCAGAAATGATAACTACTTGGATTTGATACTAGAAGTCATTTTGGCCCTGTCTTAAAAGCACATTTTCATGGGCTCAAACTCTTGGACTTGCAAAAATCTGGAACTGAAAAAAATATGTGAGCTTTGTCCTCAAAAGTCAAGCCATAACACAGCAGGTGTTCCAGACTGTGACCAAAAAAAAACCCTCTTATTAACATTTTAATTGGAGAAACATAAACTGTTAGGACTTGTCATCTCCTGAGAACTAGGACCATGACTTTCCCTGCATGGGCCACTCTCCACCATGCCCACGAATGCCAGAAAACCACCTCTCAGGCCTGGTCTATTTTTCTACCCCAATTTTCACAGGACTGAAGGGCACGAGCCTAAATGATGGTCCCATTGCTATTCAGTCTTCTGTCTACAAACAGCCAGAGCAAACCCTGTGCTCTGCCTGCTTCTCTCCTCGGTGCTTGAGAAAGAGGACTATGGACCTTGACATGCCGATGATGGCTGACCTCAAGGCACACCCAAACACTGAAATCCCTCCATTTTAAAGATGGAAATCTGACAACGCTGAGGTTCTTTGCGCCTTCCTTCCATTGGCAGGTGGGAAAACCAGGATTCACATCCAAAAGTCATGTGAAACGTTACTGCTGAATTACCCAGCCTTTGTGAGGCCGCCAGCCCGTCTGTCTTCCTCTGACTGTTCCCTTCCAGGGAAGCATGTCCTGTTCCTCTCCTGTGATTTAAGGGTAGGCATTGAGCTTTTTTGTCCCCAATTCTTCAACCGGTGTCTAATGTGTCAATTTACATTTGATCAGTAGATGATTTCAGCCCACAGTAGACTACCAACCTCAAGAATTCCACGCGTCCAACATATCGAACAGAGAAAACAGGATCCCTGGAGTCTGGGGAGGATTATAAAAGAATTTGGTCTATGGACATAAGACTAATACATGCAGAAAATTGGCCTAACATCATCTCTAATTTATCACCTTGATATCATACTCTCAGTTAAGCAAAAGTTTTGGTAAGCTTTCCTGAACCAGAGGAAAAGCTGAGTGACTGGAACTCACAAGGAAACTCCCCAAATCAAGAACAACTCCCAAACTAAATTTCTGCCACACACAAAAAAAGCAAAGATTATTTTTACAGTACAAAAATTTTATTTTTTGTTAGGATAATTTAAAGTTTAAAACTGAAGTAGACATATTCATTTTACAAACAAGATATTCTTTCATAAGGAAGACCATTAAAAACAGTAAACAAACAAAAAAAAGCTGTCTTTACAAAAAGCTCTGTGCATAGCAACATTATACTGTCTGTAACTGACAAAGCAAAAAACCAACGAAACTATACAGTTTGGAAATGAGACCTTACTGTACAAAAGGTAAAGATAATGGTTTTTAAACCATGCATATTGAAATGTGCAAAGAAAAAAAATGGGAAGAAATTTCGATGCTGTTACAAATGTGATAAATAATGCAGCAAATTGTCCATTTAAATGAAAAATTTTACACAGCTCCTCTCAAAAATAGAACAGAATTTTGTCATTACCTATAGAGATACTTGTCTGCCAAGTGGCACAAAAATAACCTGGGACCAGAATCATTTAATAGCAAAGACTAAAGAGGACAAAGTGGCTTTGTTTTTAATTTATTAGTACACTAAAAATAATCCTTACACACATTTGTACAATTAAATAGAACTGTGGCTGCCGAGGTCCTAGTGAATGGTCAAAGATGTCCGGGATTGAGTTACACACAGTCGGTGTAAAGCTACTGACAGTTTCTACGATCAGTCTGAAGACAGTACCGCACTAATCTTCATGCAAGAGAAAGTCACAGGTTCTAAAAGCTATGCTACTTTAAAAAAAAAAAAAAAAAAAGTCCTTATGTTGGATTGGCTCAAATCCAGGTCTAAACATGCTGAGTGGTGTTCTGCCTCCGTTTGGGGATGGTAAGTTCGTATTCCACACATTCTTTGCCCGGTACCCGATTGTTAGCCAGGGAAGCTTCTCTCATGCATTTCCGTATATTTTGGCGCTGTGAGCCCTGTCTATGAAGGACTGTCAGCAGTAGTTATGAGCATGCCAGGTTTCTAAAATTGTGGGTTCTCATGTGCATAGGGAAAAAAATAGGTGTCCTATTGGGTAATTCCAGAGAAAACTAAAGGCAAAAAAGAGAGCTGAGGGTTGGCTAAGTGAGGACATGGACCAGTGGGGCACTGAGAGGGTGATCTAGAACCGGCTCAGAAGCACTAAAGGTGGTTTTTTGTTTTTGATTTTTATGAAAGCTGTATCAATTTCCAATGCTAGAAGCCTAACCAAGAACTCCAAGCTAAGTCTGTAGAATCAAAGAGAAGACACCTGACCCAGAAACTCATGACATCCTATTGTCAAGCCACGCAAGTCTAGATGCATCTCCAGGACCACACACATCTTCAAGAGTCTACCACGGTTAGCAACTATGGCAGGGCTTCCCCGCACTAAGAACTAGGTAGGCTACACAGGGCTCCCAGGGCAGGCTGGGTAACTGCACTGCTTAGAACACAGCTACCACTAATCTCCCAGGAATCCCAATGCCCATGTCTTTGGGCAGAAGGAGAGAGGCTTAGGGATTTTTGTATTCTCTCGTCTACACCCCATCCCACTCTTCCCAGAAACAGGTGAGATACACGTTTTTCCGAGGGAGTTTAATAATATAAAAGGAAAACTCGCCATAGAAAGGCAACAGTCGAAGACTGAGTCTTAAGAGTCCAAGGAACATGGCCAACCTCCCCAACCTCTTTCTGCAAAGTTCTGTGGAGCTTCCTGACTCTGTGCCTAAATCAGGCACCAGAAGAGGAAAGATCGTATGGCTCTGTCAAGGAGAAATTCTGAAGAGCCTGCGGTCAGCCTAGTTACGTGGCTTTGGCCCTTCTTAGAGGCGAGATAGCTTGTTCTTTTCTAGGGACAGTCGGCGCTGAGATGGTAACAGAGACTCCCTGCATCGCTCAGGAAAGAATGTAGTTTTAAAAATGCTTCGCCAAGAGTGGACACCACCACCGATCTGTGAACTGCTTAGAAAGCAGGTCTGGGAATGAAGTGATGGCTCTTTGTGTTTGTTTGTGTTCCAGCATTTCTCTGAGTCTGGTTTTGCGGTGGGTTGCTCTGTGGGAATCCGCACAAGTTACAGCGTTCTTGTGCGTGGGTCGATAAAAGGATGGAAAAAGAAGGGGATGCGGGATGTAGGATAAGACTCTAATAAGCAACTGTAATAACCACACACCTTTAAAACTTGTCGCTACATGTTTGTGTCCATTTCATTTTACATCAGGAAGAGAGATTCCTCTCTTCTAAAAAAAAAAAAGGTCTTAATTTCTACTTCTACTTACAATAAGTTACACGTTTATTTATTTAAATAACTGTAAAACATTTTAAATTTTTTTCCCTTTTTTGTTTTTTTTTTAAAGAGCTTAAAGTATAAGCAAACACACATACAACATTTCCTCATTCAATTCAGGTTTCATTTTTAAGAAAGTCTTCCATGCTGGTACCCTGTTTTGTTCAATTTTTTTTTCTGCATAAACTAAATTGGTATCTGAAAGGATTCATAGAAAATAGAAACTTTCAACTTTTTTCCTACAAAGAAAAACAAATAGTATCCAAAATATTAAGCATGAATGTTTGCCAATGTTTTTCTTAAATATTTTACAAACATGGGAAGGTGGTTTTCATAATGTTCATAACAAAGAATTGCATTTCTGCTCTGAGCACTGACCACGTCAATGACATTTTTCTGTCCTTGTCTCCAAAAGGGTCAGTGTGTGTAGTTACTGTCAAAGCTTCATGAGGAACATGAGACCAAGATGGCGGCTCTTTGCCTTCCCGAATCTGTCCAACATGGCCACTCAGGGGTGCGACTCTCCCCAGCAAGTTCAGAGTGCTTCCTTCGTAATTGGTCCATCGGAATAAGTAGTTTTGTGCTGTGAGAAAGCAGTTCTTCCTCTACTTTACATTGGGGGTACAACAAGTCCAGTCATGGCTGCAAGGAAAGATCGACAAGGATTGAAACATCAAGACTGTGTGTGGAAAAGTTGATCATAGGGAGGAGGGCAGCTGTGGGAACAACAGCGTTAACACAACCCAGGGAGCTGGTGAGGTGTTCATATGTGAGTGGGTTTTCTCCAGGACTGGGCTAGCCAGAAGCTTCGGGGTTGGCCACCTACATCAGGTCCCCAGGCATGTTGGGCAAGCACTTTACCATTTCTGTGTATCACTGGGTCATCTTAGGACAACAGGAGTAAACATGTAAACCCAATTGCAATGGACATGTCCCACATCACTGGGTGGAACCAGAAGGGAAACTCCAAGGTCCTGAGCCTATTGGCTTCTTGGGCATTGGTTATAACAAACCAAGGTTTTATCTCCACCTAAGTGTCTTCACGAACATTCCCCTCTAAACTGGATTAGTGTTGTTATTTTTTTTAAGTAGTTCATCCTTATTGAGAGCTCACTGGTGGTGTGTAGAGATAGACATCTAGAAATGCTAGTCTTTGGAAAAGACCCCATTACTAGTTTGGGAGTCAATCTCGTCCGCACTTCCCATGCCATACCCAAATACACCATCCACTGCCTCCTCCATCTAGTCAAGAGGATGTAAATGACACTTGTCCGGGTAGAATCAAGTCCAGTGTTTTCCCCCTGTGTGGGGCATGAACAAAGTGTGGGATCACACCGCAAAACACATGCCTCTGTCCTTGCTGCATTGTAAAGAGCCCAGAGGATTTTTACAGACTTGGAAAACGACAGCGTTCCCTTGTATCCAAACTTCCAACCATCTCCAACATTTGATTCCTGGATTTCTCTTTTTTTGTGTTGCATGGAGGGGAAAAACGACTCTTGCACAAACATCTTTCTGAGCTATGCTCATCATGATGCTTCCAAGCAAATGGCCGAAATGCTGGCCGTTCATGCTCTCTCCAACCTCATCTCTTTCTCTTCTCTTCCTATATCTCCCTCCCCTCCCTCTTTCTCTACCCCAGCTAGTTCTCTCGGGCAAAATTGTCAGCTGCCTGTTTCCCTGCCCATACAGCCTTTATTGAATGTTTGTGAGATCTGGATTAAGGTCTTACACAGCTTGCAAAGCCTTAATTATTTTTGCCTGTATTACTATATATTGAATCGATGTAAGTTTTCAATAAAGGCAGTTCAATTCTGGACACTCCCTGATGACTTGGATATATAACAACTGCTGTAATTATCCAGGAGTGTAGGAAGCCCGTGTGTGTGTGTGTGTGTGTGTGTGTGTGTGTGTGTGTGTGTGTGTGTGTGTGTGTGTTTCTGGAGGGAGCTAGAAAATGAATCAGACACACAGCATATAATATCACCTTGACAATCTATATTCATCAACTGTAAATGCCTCATGAGTGCGGCAGAGGGTGGGACAGAAAATGCTGTAACTGTAGTGTTTGGGTGGTAGAAGCCTGACTCAGATTCCTCCCCTTTTCTCCCCTATTACACTCCATGCTCTTCAGCCCTTCCTCCTTTATACAGGTCACAGGTGCCCCCAAATCTTGGAACAGCAGACTTCATTCATGCCCTTTTTCCTGGTCCACTCAACACTAGATCGGTTGGAATTTTGCTAGATGGTGACCTTGACTTTGTACTTAGAGAAACCAGAGCCAACAAACTGAAAGATAAAAATTCTTGGGTGGGGGTGGGGGTGGGGAGGTTGGGGTGGGGGTGGAGGTGGGGGGTATTTTCGCTGATGACTTTCATGGTGGAGAGAGGCTTAGCTTTTCTTTGTCTGGTTCCTTCTCACCTTGGGCATTTTACAGAAAAGCAATACCCTCCCTCGGTCCTGGTGGCAAAGTAGATGTGAGTGATGTTGGTCAAAGAGAGGAAGCCCGCCATAACTGTTCCTAGAGAGACCGTGTGCTGCTGTCTGAACATAGGTTCTAGAGTCTGGGGGCCTGGATTCAAGTCATCAGCCACTTGCTGTGCAGTCTCCAGTCAGCTGTTCAGCTAAATGAGGGGGATGGACATGATCCGAAGGAGGAGGTCTGTGTGGAGCACTCAGCGCAGTGCCTTGTCTACAGGGCAAGTTTCAGGGAGTATTGTCTACACTGTGGATCACGAGCCCGGGGCCTCCACTTCTTCACTCTGTTCCCCTTTCAGCTGAAAGTTAACGAATTAAGGCAGGAAACTTAGAGAGCAGAGACATCCTCACCAATGGGGTGTGAGGAGGGGGACCAGGAAGACATGTCCCCCGTGGTGTTTATTTCCCAGGATGTAAACATGACCCTCATGGAGAAAGTTCTAATCCTGCTCTGATTGACAAGATGGAAGCCCAGGGGGTGTTTGATGAGAGACAGGGTGGGTGGAGACATTTAGTTACAAGCTGTGCTGTTTCCCTTATGGCTTAGACATCTGGATGAAAAGAAGAAAGTTTCATCCAATATACAGATGTTTCCAACTACCCACATGTTGGGTGGCATGGAGCTCCAGCAGTCTAGCCTACTGAGAGGAATTTTCAGTGGCTGTTCTGAGAGCTGGGTTTCCAGTAATGGTTTTGACAGTTTCTCTATCATCACTGTCAAAATGTCACAGTCCCTAGGGGTGAAAGTCACAGAAACCTAACATGCCTTTCAAGTTTTCTCAGCGACCCTCACAGGTATCCCCCAAAGATTTAGAACACATGCTTTCAGCAAGCCACTTTTAGCAAGAGCTGGGGTCCCCAGAATGGCACAGCCCATCCTAGGTCCCCACAAAGCTCTGCTGACCAACACTGCCTGTCATAAATGTTTTCATGTCAAGACATGAGAAACAGCCAAAACTAATGTGGGTCACCAGTGAGCCATGGTGCTCAGCAGTTTCCAATTTGCTCTCTCGCCATCAGCTGCCTCCCATTCTCAGAGGGATGATTAGATTCTCATGTACTCATCACATTTGTGCTACGTCATGTCATTTTACATTTTAGGATCTTGCTCAAAAGTGGGTTTGACGGGTGATATTAATTTTTTGTTCTTAGAAACAGTATGGCTTTTTCCTCTTCCTTCCCTGCTTCACCCCTGGATCAGGCACCTGTTATCAATTTGGCTAGCATATAACCAGAGTTTTCGCTCCTGATGGACCCTTCCACATGTACCATGAGAGTGAACATGAAGCCCAGATGGTAAGCCAGCTAGATAAGAAATAACCACAAGGCCTGTGAAGAGGTCAGTCTTCCAGAAACAGTGAATGGCCCTATGGAAAGCAAAATTCTGGGCTGCCCAGATGTTCCTGGGGTGAACATGTGGCTCTACTACTGCTAATTCCATGTCCTGCAGATGCTCAACTTGACCTCACTCACGCCCCATACTAACCCAGCACTAGGTGAAGCATCAGCACTTCTGCCATCCATGACCCACCATGAAAGTCCCAGGACCTCTGTAGGCAAGCGCTCAGAGCTACAGAGTAAAGCTGGGATGCTTGCCCTTTCTTTGCAGGCCCAGGACACCTGGGTCACGTACGCCCCTACAGTGGTCCCTTCACTTACCTCTGAATCCATTTCCATTGCCACTGGAACAGGCAGGCGAAGGGGAGCCTTGGGGCCTGATGACAGGGGCAAAGGCACTCTTCTGTTTGACAGCAGGAAAAACTGAGGAGGAGAACGGGAGGATGGAGGACGTGCTGGAGGAGCCGACGGTGGGGCTGGAGGACATGACTGGAAACGAAGGCGTGACACTCTTTAGGACGGGGGCTCATCGTGAAACCATTTGTTCTTATCAGACACATTCTCCACCATTTGCTTGAGGAATTATTAACTCCCAGGAACTGGTCCAGGTTCCAGTGATTAAAAAACGACAAACTTGAGGGGCCCTCATGCCGACTTCCATAGTGGCTGGGTCATTTTACACTGGGCTGGGTCATGGGTAAGCGTTCCTTCCCCACCCCCACCCCCCACCTCCTTGCCAGCCTCTGCTGTTGTTATTTTCCTTGTGATCATCATTCTGACTGGGGTGAGAGAGAATCTCAATATTGTTTTCATTTGCATTTACCTTACAGCTAAGGTCGTGGAAATTTTTTCACAGGTATGGCACACCCATTCATACATCTTTTAGAGAATTATCCTGTGTCACATTAGTCCATTTTCAGATTGGGCTCTCAGAGACCATCATGTTATGCAAAATAAATCAGAGGCCAAGAGACAATAGCATGTGTCTTCTCAGTTCGTCAGAGATACATAGTCATTCTATGCATACATGTATATGTATGTGAGCATACATATGGCACAGAAACAGAAGGGAGATGAATGTGATCAAGGGTCTTGAAAGAACTCATCTATCTGAAACTGAATACTGCATACAATAGCTGTATGCCAATAAAGCAAAAGAGAGAAATCAGAAAAAAAATATGTTGAACGTGACAATATTCTTCTGTCATCTAGGCAGAATAGACATATGAAACAACTACTGTGGCATTGATGCCATTAGAGGAAAGGAAGGCCATGTGAGAAGACAGAACACTCTTCCAACTGGGAGTCCAGGAAGGCAGGCATCAAGGTAAGGGTGAGATGTGAAGATGTGATAGATTTTCATTCATGATAGAAATGGCAAGAGAAAAAAAATCTATGCAGCATAGGAAACATCTTTTCACCCTAAAAAAAAGTCCTATCTGGAGCTATGAGCCGCCTGGCAACTCCCATGCCCAGGGGTTTGATGTCCAGAGCTAAGATCAGCACGACTGCCCCCCCCAATGGGCCACTTCTTCATCCTGTGTAGGAGTTTATTAACATTCAGAAGATCACCTCCCTCTCTGGACTTCCAGTGCGCTTGGGAAATAAAGCTGAAATTTGGTCTCCCCTGACATAATGCTCAGAGAAAAACCACCAATTTTAACAATATTAACATTAAATAATGACTTAAGGGAAGCCAAAGGCTAAGGGTGGTGATTTCCAAGAAAAATAAAGGCAGTTTAAACATCGAAGGGCCCCACCTCCTCATGGCACATATTCCACAAAGTTACATCAGAGAGGAAATCTTATTGTTTGTTGCTAAGCTTGCTCACAAGGAGTGAATGAGATGGGGAGCAACAGCATCATCAGCTAAGGGTGAGGTGACTTGAAGGTCAGAGCTTTGGTACCCCGAGGTAGACACTACCCCCTCTCTCCCCTGAGTCTCAAATATACCTATAGCAATCACAGAAAGTTTTACAATAAAAATTTTTAATAAATAGGATGTCTTTCTTCTTAATGATTTATTACTTTGAATCATGTGTGGGTATGTGCACATGAGTGCAGGTATCAAAGAGTCCAGAAGAGGGCAATGGATCCCCTGGAACTGGTGTTATGGACAGTTATGAGCTGCTCCATATGGGTGCTAGGAACCAAACTCAGGAACTCTGCAAGAACAGTCAGTGCTCTTAACCACTGAGCCATCTCTCCAGCCCCTAGTATGACATCTTTACAGCAGAATCATAAGCCAAAGTTATCCAAAGAAAAGAAAGGAAAGGAAGAGCTTCATTCTAAGGAATACTTAGAATGAATACTTAATACTTAGAAGGAATACTTAAAAAGCTATGAAGAAAGACACACCTGAGTCCATCTCCACCATTTTTGCAAAAACAAGTAGAAAGAACACTGGAAAGGGGGCAGAAGTTCATGTCACACTTGAGGATGGAAATGTGTGAGGAACTGGACTGATTCACTGGACCGTACAAGAGGCAGGGCTCACCATTAGGAATGGATCTTGTTTACGGTTCCAAGTCTAATATCCTCATCTAGCTTTGGCTTTACCATCAATGAAATATAAAGCAATATAAAAATGCTCCCCCTTCCCTTAACATCAGATTTAGAGGCCAAAGAAAGGCCGAGAGGCAAGAGGCTCTGGCTCTGACCGTGGTCTAACCTCTACAACATGAACTCCTCAATGTAGACGCCAAAATGACATCCTAGTTTCTGTGCTGCAAGAGCCTCCCTCAAGCATGATAACAGAGAAGGCTCTTTTTAAAAAAATATGATACTGTTACTAACTCTGAGAGTTTCATACCTGCATATAGTATGTTTTAATTATTTACTTTCCATTCCTCCCTCTAACTCCCCCAGATCCACCTTCGCCTCAACAACCCCTCCAAACTTCATGTCTTTAAAAAAAAAAAATAATCTACCTAGTCCAATTTGTGCTGCTCACACGCTCCTGGGTTGGGGGCCACCCACTAAATAGTGGTCAACTTACCAGGGTCACACCTCAATAAAAACCCACTCTCCCTTCCCCAGAAGTCATCAGTTGTCAATGGCTCCTCAGCTAGAGGCGGGGGATTGATTATTCCCTCCCACTCCACGATTGAGTGTTCACTAGCTTGATCTTGTGCAAGCAACCAGAGAAGGTTCTCCAAGTGTAAGCAGAATCTATATATGTTCACTCACACACATACACACATGTGCATACACCTGCACACATGTACACACACATACACACCTAACACATATACACACTCATACACATATGTGCACACACACATAAAACATGTACACACAAATGCACATGTTTACCCACATACACAAGTACACACATGTACGCACGCATAGACACATAGACACACATGCCATCCCACTTATGCCCAGCATGGATCTCGTTCTTACAAATACTTTTCCTAACATGCTGATGCAACCTACAAGGTGACTCGGGCTACAGCAGCTTCTCAGGAGAAACTTTACCAAGTGACACAAAAGACTGGTGGCGGCAGAGCTGACAAGTGCAAACCCTTGGAAAGACACTTCTCAAAAACCTCTGTGAAGATGACAAATGGCACCCGACGTAAACTGTAACTTAAACCGTTTAAAGAAGAAAGGCTTAAAGGAATTCTGTGCATTTCAGCCAACATAACTGTTACGTATTTCAATAACCATGCTATAAGAAAGCTTTGTGGACAAGGAGAGCACTGATATTAGATACTAAAAGACATGGTCAATATAAACCTGCACTATACCAACACCTAGGTAGACAAATAGTTGTGGGAAAACAGGTCCAGAAATAGACATGGTTATAGATGAGACCTGATGGTTAACAAAGATGGTAGTGCATGTCATGGTGCTGGGCACTGAGGCATAAGCTAATTCACTAACCAGTGCGATATGAAATACATCAACTTTAGGGTCCCTCCTTGGGCTCAGTGCGAAAGCAAATCTACGTAGACAGGGGGTTATTTGCAAAAATAAAGCTGTGAAGTGGCAGGAGACGCCCCCAAAGGTTATATAATTTGCACAGTTCTTTCACCCACAGTCACAACAGAAGTTGGAAAGACGGAGTTTGCACGCAAGGAAAAAGCTTCTGTGACTCACTTATGCACAAGGAGCAAATGAGGAATCAAGACAAATGTTTGCAGTGTGCATTTAGCTGTGTCATGCCCTTGACAGCTAATGTGTTGCTTGCTGTAAGTTAATTAGGAAAAGGAAAAAAAAAGTAGAAAATGGGCAAATAACATAAACGAAAATGGCCGGGAGATCTGAACGGAGTATTATTCCAACTGAAGAATTATAAACCGGTGACGTCAAGGGTAACAAATGCCATTTTTGTTTATTAAATGGGTAACAACTAAGAAAAGACCAGCAGGCAAGGAAGCACACTCAGGCTCTTTCCTGAGGAGAGAGTCCTCCCTCCAGGAGACTTTGGCAATCCATAGCAGAGTGTGTTCAAATGTTCCCATCATCTGACCCACTAATTTAATCTCTGGAAATTAATCTCAAAGGGATGGTCACAAATGTGCCGAGAAGAAGATTCAAGGACTTTTTACAACAATAAGAAGCTGGGAAATATATGACCCATAGTAGAGTAAAACACATTAAGCCCATACAATGGAATGTTAAACATTTAAACTAATATTTGAAAAGAATATTTAACAATGCTGGAATACCCTCTTTGGATGAAATTATACACTAATATATATACATCAATATACACATCAACCCAACTTCTACTTGAAGAAAAAAACATAGGAAGCAAAGGGTAGAGGGATATGATTAAACACTTGATCTGTGATATCTCTGGCTGACAAAACTGTATTTTCAAATGTATCCCTTTC
Source organism: Peromyscus leucopus (assembly GCF_004664715.2). Taxonomy (NCBI): domain Eukaryota; kingdom Metazoa; phylum Chordata; class Mammalia; order Rodentia; family Cricetidae; genus Peromyscus; species Peromyscus leucopus. The sequence continues at coordinate 55,612,146 of NC_051070.1, forward strand.
ATTTGTCCATATTTCCAGAATTTTCTATGATGAACATATATTACTTGTGACATAGAAGGAAGTAAAGCTCTAATATTACAAAATGGGAGAAATACCCTTTTCAGGTATTATTAGCAAAAGGTCCACTGTCCTCTTTATGGCCTAGAAATTAATTTCTCTGTTAAGTTATCTGGTAAAAGAAAAACAGAGAATAATTGTTCTGGTTAGTTTTGTTTTTGCTTTTGTTTTTGATCAATTTGACACTAACTGGAGTCATCTGGGAAGAGAGAACCTCAGTTGAGGAACTGCTCCCATCAGATTGGCCTGTGGACTAGTTTGTGGGTCATTTCTTGATTAATGATTGATGGGGGAGGGCCCAGACAATTATAAGTTATTCTGCCACTGGACCAATGCCTTGGGCTTTATACTAAAGTAGGTCACAAAGAGAAGCCCGAGAGCAGCACTCCTCCATGGCCTCTGCTTCAGTTCCTGCCACGAGTTCCTGGCCTGACTTCTCTCAGAGATGGAGTGTGACCTGAGAGTTTTAAAATGAAATAAAACCTTTCTTCCCCAAGTTGCCGTTGGTCACAGTGTTTTATCACAGCAATAGAAACATCAAGTCACTAACAAACTCTCAAATTCCTGTGAAAAGTGAAATGGTGATTGTGTGTGTGTGTGTGTGTGTGTGTGTGAGAGAGAGAGAGAGAGAGAGAGAGAGAGAGAGAGAGAGAGAGAGAATGTGTGATGTACATACTCATGTATACGAAGATGTGCATGCCTATGCTCACATGGGACCAGAGGATGATATCATGTATCCTGCTCTCTCTCTCTCTACCTCAATCCCTTGAGACGAGTCTTCCACTGAACCTGAAGCTAAGTGGGTAGCAAGCAAGTCCCAATGATCCTCCTGTCTTTACCTGACCCCTCTCCCCAGGAAGTATTGGGGTTATGGGTACACTACCATAGGAAGCTTTTTACTAGATTCTGGGGATTTGGACTCAGGTCTCCACGCTTACAAAGCAAGCACTCTTACCTGCTAAACCAGATCCCCAGGCCCAGTAAGGCAAATGTCACTCCTAATTCTTCTTCTCCAGTCTCAGGACTTCTGTTTGCACCACTGAAGGGCTTCTTAGAGCCTGGTGTCACATCCATGACATTAGTCATTCGTCTGCCTTCGTCCCACCCTCCTCTCATGTACCTTCCTGCATACTCCCAGTCAGAGTTTTCAAAGTGTGTCTGTCATGACTCTCAGGCTGTGTTTTCAAAGTTAATGGTTGCTGGCCTGAGGGTTTCATTCAGTAGTCGAGCACTTGCCTAACACGCACACGGATCTGGGTTTGACCCCCAGTACGACCAAAAACAACAAAACAAAAACAACAGCGACAACAGTGGTTATACCTGTGCAGACACGGCATGTCATTTCTTTCTTTCTTTTGGGCCTATACATGCTTTTCAAAATGTCTAGAGTCAGAATTTACTATCACAGGACTTGTTTTTTCTTTACTTAAGACATGCCATTGAGACACATCAAACTGTTGAGCTTGCTTTCCTCGGGGAGGGAGTCTTCTCTCTTTTAAAAACTTTTTCCCTAGGTTTGGAATTTTCTATAATAATCATTGAATGCTTTACAACAGAAAATGTCGTATTATTTACTTCTAAAAATATAAAAATTCTGAAGCACAGGGCCCGGTCTAAGGCTGCAAGTTAAGTAGTGTTGGATGCCTGCCTGAATGGACTCTGCCCCATACTTTGGGTTGGCTCAAAGGTTATTCTGCTTGGAAGACACGGTCCCCATGGGTGTTACAGGCTTGTTGAGTAGACCATGTTTGGGGACAGCGCAGTGCACCGTTTTGGGAAAGCTGATCACACAGACTTCCAGTTGAGAATGTCTCTGGACACCTTTCCATCTGTGGCTAGAGGCCAAGGCCAAGGCCAGCACGTCTGGCCCAGAAATCTGTGTGAACCTGGGAGTTAAAGAAAAATCGCTTTTCTTCTTACAAGGATTGATTGGCCAGCTTAACCCCTGCTGGAACTCAAAGACCCTCCTTTGCATCTGCATCCAGCCAACGCAGTTGCTGGCACTCAGGGGGTCTGTCAGCATTTCATTAGAACCCCCTATTGTCATGGGCTTAGAGTCCAGGCATAAAAACGTGCACCAAGCTGGAACTTGGCACACACGGCTACCGCCAGGAAGTGAAGTTTGTGTGTAAGATTGAAAAAACATCTGTTGGGCCGTTTTTGAAGGCGTGTGAGAGCAAACTCCGGGAAGATGCGAGGCTCTGTGCTGGCCATAAGGCAAGGCAGACTTGACAAAGAGATGAGTGTTGGCTCTCTTGTTTTAATGTTTCTGGCGGGTGATTGTCCCGTGGCGTGGTCCAGCCACATCAGGCTCATTAGAAGAAAAAAAAAAAAAAAACACCACCACATAGGATTGTGTTTTCAGACATAAGCAATTGAACTGACGAAATCTTTCCCCCTGGGCTTTAAAAAATACTTCCCAGAGAAGTGAAGACCTCGCTGGTTAGAAATATAGGTCAGGTGTTATCGTAATGAACCCCACTGGGGATTTGGGATTTTACAACAGGCGAATTTGATCGTAACGAATGCACCACTTCGAATCCCATTCACCGTCAGCAATTCCCTCAGACCCTCCCTCCAAAAATCACCATGCAAGAGGTTACTTTCAGGACCGCAGGGGTGATGGGGAGTGGTCCTCTGAGGTCTCCTTACTCCCTGATGGTCAGGACACCATCTTGTCTTCCTATTTTAAAAGATGACTTAAAGATTTGGGGTGTAACCTAAGACAGAGCACCTGTGTGGCCTGGGCAGGCGTCTCCATGACGGGTAAGGTGACCTGCTGACGTCCCATGCAACCCAAGTCAGAAGCTCATTTTTTAATAAAAGGGGGACCTGTAAGGCCCTGGCCCCTGTTTTGGGTAACTGTTGCCTTGCTTGTTGACCTTGACCTTGATATCCTCCGTATGCTAATTCCCTGCCAGGTTTCACCCTCCTGAATGCTTAAGGGAAGTTCCTTGTCTGTGTATCCTGAATAATGGGCGTTAACAGCTTAGATGCAAGATTGTAAAACATCAGTAGCGAACTTCTGCCCTCCAGGGTCCTCCCATTGTGCTGTAAGCCTGTATTTAAGACCTCCTCCCCCACTTCAAGAAATGACATTAGGCATTTAAAATTAAAATATATATATATACATATATACATATATATAAATAATTGAATGAATACTTCGAATGTAATCTATGAGTACCACAAATGTGATTAATATCATGAGTGTAATTAATGAATATCATGAGTATAATTTAATAAATAAATAAATAAAAAGATTTGGGGTGTAACTGTCTTTCTGAAATCACTTGATGGAATGGGCAGACTGCTGCTCTCCTGGAATTAACTAGTAAGAAACATGAGGCAAATAATACCTAACTGAACACCTGCCACACACACACTGCTAACTCCACAGGATGCACTGTGGAGTGCACATTCACATACTAATAAACTATGTAAAAGCTACAAAACAACTATCTCATGTGCTCAGCCTTATATAGACACAAGCACATGACTGACCCATGAGAAACTGCCACTTCTGTATATCCAAAATGGCCAGATGGGGGCTGGCAAGATGACTCACTGGGTAAAGGGGCCTGATGACCTGAGATTGACATGGGGGGAAGAGAACCAACTCTTACAAGTTGTCCTCTGATGTCTGTATGTGTGTCATGGCCTTCATGTGCATGTGTGTATACACACAGACACACAAATAAGTACAATAAACTTGATAAAACCATGTGAGGAATGGTCAGATGAAAAGAGTTCTGTCTGCCTTGGCCTAATGATACATTGTAAGTCGTCTTGAGACTTCATATTACTGAATAATTTTAGAGCACAGCATTGTGACTCTGGTGCCAGGTATGTGGGTCCCATTTGAGCCATTTACCTACTGCGTCTCTTGGAACCGGTCATTTATCAACTCCTCATCTAAGAGAAAGTGCTGATAGTAACTATTGTTATATTTGTGCCGTGGTTGCAGGGCTCAGCCTGGGCTCTACACTGTTCTTTAACCCGTAGGGAGAAATATGTGAATCACCGTTATCACCATTGCATAGCTTTGTTTACATGGTGGCCTGCTCTCATGCCATCATGCTCCTTGTGGGTCTATTAAAGGGAGAGCCTCATTGTCACACAAGGCACCTCATTCATGACCAAGTATGTGACAAACCTCCCCTGGTCACAGCAGCTAAACAGTTCACATTTCTTTTGAGTTCCCTAACAAGGTTATATACAGATAGAGGACACAGGAAACAACCGTTGCAATAACATTTTGTTAGCTGGGAAACGACAGCCCTTCACACAGAACAACATCAGCGCCCATCCTTAGATTGATCCAGCTACTCTAGATACATTTTCCCTCCTTGCCTCACTTTCCCCTTGGTTCCCTTGTTACACACCCATATAGCCTGTTTGATTACTATCATTCTACCACACGCTTGTGGAGCAAGATAAGGGTTTGTTTTTTTTTTTTTTTTTAAAGTAGATTAAAAACAAACCAATCAACAATAACCTATCTCCATAAGCTGTTCTGCTCTGGTGAGTCTAGGCCATGGGACAAGAAACATGCACAGGACATTTGTTAGTTATACTAAAAGAAAGAGTCTGTGCTGCATTTGGTTGCTTGGTCCTGTATCCCCATCACACTGGGTAATATTGATTACATGACTTAAAAGCAAAGCTCCGAATAAACTCAGGAATATGTGGGCCCAGGAACCAAAGGCCAGAAGGCAGTGAGAAATAGTCCCCCAGGCCTGTTGCTTGAGCTGTGGCTGACAGAGCTGTGTGCTGTCCTTGACACGTCCTTGTTTCTGGCACAAGGGAGCCACTCTGGGTGAAGAGAGGACAGGCACAGGCCTTGTGACAAGAGCCAACATTTCAAGAACACTCCACTCCATCACTTGGCTCTCCAGGCCAGCATGTCCCCTGGCCTCAAGTATTCCCTGAGTAGGTTGGAAAAAAAACACACTCTTTCAGGCTCCAGGGACCCCTTGTGTAAGCGCCCAGCTTAGCTCCCAAAGCGACCCAAATGGGTTTTCACAACTTCTCAAGGCACCGACTTCGGTGCTTAGGCCATAGATTAAGAGGCTCCGTCCCAGTCCGGCAAGCTGCTACACACAGTCAACTTCCATCTCTCTGGAGGTGCTTAACGGAAGACAGAGCCATGTCACAAAGTCAAAGAGACCACAATCCAGATGTCCTGGTTAGGGTCCCACTCTGAGGAACTATAGATGCGTAATGGTTGCCGGGAAAAGGGAAATAGTATTCCTCAGCTGTATAGCCATTGGTGAGTTACCCTTGATCAAAGAAACTACCCTCCCTCAAGCAAGCTATCCAAAGTAAATGCAATGGTCCACAAACAAACTGAGTAACATATGACTTCTAAGGAAGGAAGGCTTTGGTGGGAGGGGTTGGGAGGTAAGAGAGGATAATGGGGTATGGGTCTGATTTATGTGGATTATATGGAAGAAACCATGGAAGAAAATAACAGATTAAGATGTGGTGGGGATGGGATGCCATCAATTCTGTGCCTGTTAAATTCTAGCTACGTCATAGTGTCCAGGCAGGGTAGCTGCAGCAGCCAACTTTACCTGTAACATGCAGCTGAAATAAAATAGTGCATGTGAAAATGCCCAGGGAAGGGGCCAGAGAGGTGGCTCCGTGATTGAGAGCACTGGCTGCTCCTCCAGAGGACCTGGGTTCGATTCCCAGCACCCAACATGGCAGCTCACAGTGTCTGTGACTCCAGTTCCATGGGATCTGACACTCGCATGCAGACATACATGCAGGCAAGATGCCAATGCATGCAAAATAAGAATATATAGATCGGGGATTTAGCACAGTGGTAGAGCACTTGCCTAGCAAGCACAAGGCCCTGAGTTTGGTCCTTAGCTCCAACAAATAAAAATAAAAAAAGAATAAATAAATCATTTAAAAGTGTTAAAAGAAAAAAATGCTCAGTGAAAAAGCTACTAGCTCTAATGAAGTCTCTGTTCCTCTCCTCCACATGCACAAGCCACATATACTTCATACAAGGGAATTGTTTTGTGCCCCTTTCCCTGGGAGGACTTGCATACACTGGGAGTCCAAGTCCAGCCAAGAGAAGAGAACAAAAGGCGGGAAGGACATTTCATCAAGAAACGAGACCGTCTCCCACGTGTCCATACCATTTGGGAACACAGCTCTCCACTAAAAGGCTGCCAGGTGAAACCTTGCAGGGAGCCGTACAGTGCCAGATGGATGGCAAAGGTCACTTACTTCCATATGGGGAGCCTGTGGGTGAGCCATTCAGAAATCCTGGTGATCCTGGCACACCCAGGTTGGCCATAGGCACATTGCTGTAGCCGTTCATGCTGTTACTGGAGGTGCTGTAATTAGACTGCTGAGGCGTGGAGCTGGAGGAGTATCCCCGCGGGGAGATGCTGCTTGTGTTGCGAATGTATCCTTGACAACAGAAGAAACAGGCCAGGTAAACAAAGCGGCACCCACCAGCAGGCCAAGTGTGTGTGCATAGTGTTTGTCCACATCCATCCCAGATCATAAAGCCACCGCTGCCAGGCAACAGTGGGAGGTGGAGCTTGCTTGTACCGTTTTTATTTTTAATTGACATGCCGTCACGGTCCACGCCCCATTTTTTAACCTAGGCATGTCATGGGCCATGATCGCGTTGGGCATCTGGCACATCCAGCCCCTCAAATATTTATCACTTCCTGGTATTGGAAGCACTCAAAAATCTCTGTTGCCTATTTGGAATTTATGATAAACGATTGTCAACCACTGTCACCTGGCCATGCTGCTGAACAACAAAGCTGAATCGCCCTTACGGAGTTGCAGTCTGGTACTTGATAGCCAGGCTCTCAGCTTTCTATAACTCCTTTGCTCTACATAGGCCACACCTCTGGTACTTCCCCCCCCCCCACTTCCTATCAATTTTGCTTTATATTGTTTCGTTTTACTTTATTTTATAATTTGGTTTTGAGACAGGATCTCACTACCTTTCTGTGGCTGGCCTGGAACTTCCTAAGCATCCCAGACAGGCTCAGAAGCGCTGATCTTCCTGCCTCCACTTCTAAGGTGCTGGAATTACAGTTGGGTACCACCACGCCCAGCTTTCTCCCCCCAGCATCTCTAGTTCTCACTCTCTCTCTCTTCCTCTCTGTACATGGAGCTAGTAAGCTCACTGGATATGAACATTGGAGTTCTAAAAGATACTAATGCCTATCGCTGAGAACATCCTCCAGTGGCCAAACAAAGGTGGGCAGATGTTGTGCACTGAAGCCATTTTTTGAAGATTGTCAAATAAAGGGCCCGAGAAATAAATATCTTGCTCAAAACCTGCCAATCTAGTAGTCTGTAAATTTAACACACCACAGAATCTTTCCTGGGGGTGGTAGAGGGTGTCCTAGCAACGTTTCTGGGGCCATGTGTGTTCTGCTAAACAGTTTGGAAATGATACTTCAAAATTATCACCATCCTCTGTGTGGGCTGGAGATCATTTTCGATCAGAAAGTACTGAGGAGCACAGTGAATTATGTCTCTCCAGGGCTCCAAGGTATCAGTGTTCGAGTACAGACACCCAGGTCATGAGCAACCTGAAGGATGGAGAGGTTCCTACGGTTCTGAAAGCCTGGCACAGAGCCAGCTCACTTCATCTGTCCTTAAGGAAACTCTGGGGATGACTATGTCTAAAAGCGACTAGATCTGGTGACATAGCTCAGAGGTAGAGCACTTGCCTAGCATAGGCAAGGCCCTAGTTTCAATTCCCAGAACTGAAATATATGTCAATAGATTATATAGATATAGATAGGTTGATGTAATGCATATATATATCACATATATTATATACATACACATATCTTTCTCTCTATATGTACATATATAAATACTTTTATAAAGAATGCTGAGCATGATAGTTCACATTTATAATCACAGCACTAGAGAATCTGAGGCAGAAGGGTTGCTGCAAATTTAAAGCTAACCTGGACTACCTAGTGAGTTTAAGGCCAGCCTGGACTACTTAGCTTGTCTGAGTCTCAAAAAATATAAACCAACCAACCAATAAACAAACACAATAAACAAAACAGTCTAAAATATATCATCAAATGAATAATTTACTCTATCGATCATAGTAGATAAATAAAACTAGAAACAAATACCTAAGGTTAAGGACATTATTTAGGAAAATTATTTGAGAAAAATTTTCTCAAAGAACTATTAATGACAGACTTAGATGGCTCTCTTAATGAAATCAACCTCACTGAAACAAATCTCCATACAGTAGACTTCCTATATAAAATAGAGCTCACTAAATAAATTACCGTGTATTTCCATATGAGAAAATGTACAATAGAAATTCCCAAGTAAAACTAAGCCAATACTCTTGGTTACCAAGAGTTACATGGAATAAACAATAATGGTGCCATCAGCTCTCTCTGTCATTCAATCTGATTATCACATAGCATCATTATAAAATGAATTTGATGAATAGCTGTAAGCCTCGTTTCCATATGCCTAAACTCTTTGAAACTTACGATAGTCAATTTTACCTGCTGATATTTCTAGCCAAAAGAATTCTAACTAGTCCCCAGAAAGCTCAGACTCTAAAAACAGACTGCCTGGTATGGTTAAATAACCATACTCTCTAAGAGTGGGGTTTACCTGGGCACATGCCCCATTGGATAGTTTATGATGTGCTCTCCAACTCATCCTATCCCAGCAGAGGTGGCCTTTGATGGAGAGGCCCTATTTGGACTGGGACTTTCAGAAGGGTAGTACCTTGGTTATTTCCTTGTGTGGACTCTGAGATGCTGACTCCGAGCTGGCTGCCGTAAGAGTTGATACCCATCATGCCACTGTGAGCTGGGGAGCTAGAGAGAGCTGGAATCTGGCTGGGGTTCCTGGGGACACTGTACAGGGCTTCCGCAATGTCTGCAGCACGCTTTAAAATGATGTCCTACAGAAAGGCACGTTGGGGTGAGCACTGTATCCAGAATCAAGATTCAAACTCAACAGATCGTGAGATGCACATATCTAACCTGGTTATTGTGGGGTGTGCCGTAGAGGGCTTCCACGAGGTCCGCAGCTCTTTTCAACAGCATTTCCTGAGAAAGAAAAGACAGGATGGGGTATAATCAAAGATAAAGCCCCAAATGGCAAGCAAGAAAATTATAGATGAAAACAAAAAGTCCACACATTGCCTCCAAATGTAATAACCAGGAAGTCTGATACTAGGTTTGATGAATAGGATATAATCACATTTACAAATCCTACAAATGGGTAGCTGTAGGAACTCACCACTATATAATGGCTCCATAATGATTTATGCTACTCAAAACACCCACCAAATTGATACTGCCTTTGATATTCTATTGAAAGCGACTTTGAGACCATTGTATTTGGAAACCCTGGTACTCTCAATTAATCAGATATTCTTCAAGTGATTGATGGGCCTGACTTTAACTGCTTGCCAAGGAGTTGACAAAGCACTGAAATTCTCTTGGCAATACCTACTCAAAATTTTATCCTAATAAAGGTGAATTCCTTCAATAATATTTCCTCCTGTTCATTTTAACCAGAAAGAATTAGCAATCACTAATCCCTCCTCACCTTTTTTCCCTTTTCCACCTCCTGAATTTGGTGGGGATCTTGCCGTTGTCATTTTTATTTTGTTTTGTTTACAGCCTTTTAAATTGCTATTCAGCAGCTGTCCAGGTACCAGCTGACTTAACAGGGCTGAGCATTTTTTTAGGAGGGAATGAAAGGTATATGGTTGAAGCCACTGGTGTTTGGCTTTTTATCCAAATATAGAATAAAGAAAATGTTATTTTATAATCTGCGTGCTGGAAGCTACAAATATGTTTTAAAAATCTAACAGTTTCTCTTTAGTCAAATGGCAATAAATAAATGGCTTTATTTTTAAATAATGATGACGTCATGAGCCAGATTTAAGGTGACATTTTCTGAGCTAGTTCATTCATAATGGCTCCTTTCATAAGAGTTTTGTATGGAGACATTTTAGCATCATTAAATTCTTATGCACACAGTAGGTCTTCCATGAATGCTTGCCTATAGATCGATGAATCTCAGAAGTTAGAGCTAAATAAAAATCCTGTTTAAATACAAAGGAGTGAATTTTACACTTGGAAGCAAATGTAAATTTTACAATTTTACACTTGGTGCAAATATTTGTCTTTATACAGTTGGCAGTATCTTATAAGCTGGCTATTCTTGTAGCATATCTGTTTTATGAGACCAAACTTTCAGATTTCACATTACCGCAGATATTAAACATAATATATTTCAAAATTAGCAGAAACCTTATGCTCATATTGTTATCTAAAGCATAGCCAGTTTCAAGGCTTAATTAATTTTAATGGGACTCAAATGATTTTGATTTCAAATGGATTTGTCTAAATTTTCTGAGTGTCTACAAAAAGATGTTCATGTGTCAGTTCCCAGCAACCTTACCTTGGCTAACCTCTCAGGGTCCCCTGGGTGCCTTGGGATGACCTTCTGCAGTCTCTGGAAGCCATAGTCTATGGTGGGTTCATTTAAGGCTGAAAGACAACAAAGTGTTTCTTTGAGTACACATCTGGGTTGTAAAGTAATTCTTCTAGGAAGTCCTTCACAGGTATTGGATCAGTTCTGATATTTTCTAAGACTTAATACATGGTGCTACAATCAATTAGGGGAATGTGTTGTTGACATTGGTTAATTCACACGTAAGTTTGGAATTTATACTAAGTCTCCACTTACCATTAAAATAACAAGTCAAAGCTTCAGCATCTCTGCCTTAAGCACACATCCCTGTAATCCTCTGCTCGTTCTCAGGTCATCAGAGTGTTACACAGCCAGTCATGGACCAATGACTCTGTCTTCCCTCCTTCCTTCCTTCCTTCCTTCCTTCCTTCCTCCCTTCCTTCCTTCCTTCCTTCCTCCCTCCCTCCCTCCCTTCCTTCCTGCATTCCAGCCTTCCTGCCTGCCTTCCTTCCTTTCCTCCTTATTTTTCTTTTTCAATGCCAGGGGGTTGAACCCAGGGCCTTGCGCACGCCAGGCTAGCACTTCACCACTTAGCCACACCCCCAGCCCAACTCTACCCCTGTGCCTTAGAAAGACAATGAACTACTTCTGTATCATTTTCCTTTCCTTCCTTCCTTGCTTCTCCTTCCCAAGTGTATCTTCTCGTCTATGTATCCTTCTAATATCCCCTTTTCTTAATCATTCTCTTAAATATTTGCATTCGTATATGATCTTATTGTCATGAATGCAAACTATACTTTCTTAATTGCCAATTATATGCAACTACTCTTGCTTTCTCAGAGGGTCAGGCTCTCCCCACAGCCCTGGAAGGCTCAGGGGGACAGCATTTGTGATGTCTCACTACTGTGTCCCATGGTTAATGACAGAGCCTGACATACATTAGACGTTTAGCTTGGCGACTATAAAACAAGTTAGCGAGTGAGGGAATGTTATAATGGTATTTCTTCTATTTTAAAGAGTTCTTCAGAGTCAGTCCCTTCTCTGTCTTCCTCTTTTCCTTTCCTTTTGTTTAAACTTTAAGGTTTTAAAACTAATATATGACTAAAGCAGAGACAAAGAAAATAATAATAATAATAATAATAATAATAATAATAATAATAATAATAATTTCCCACACTCTTGTTAGGTAACAGCAAACATGGGAGAGTATATTTTTAAATTTTCTTCTTTTCATACATATTTTATAAACACCTGTTGCTACTTGGCTATCAAATGTTACTTCTTCTTTAAACAAATTATAAACCATTTTAATAAATAAAGTCACACATAAACCCACTGCTTAAGAGATGACCAGGGTTAGATACCCCAAACAATACAGGCTATTGCCTTTGTTCTTGGTTGCCCACCAGAACTTGATAGCAAGACCCTATTGCTCAAGACACCATGCACTTTGGTACTAGGTCGTGGAGAGATCAAGTTGGGATGCTTCCTCCCTACTGGCTAGCTTCCATAGTATTAGAAGGTGCTGTGTCATCTGCTTGTGGGGGAGTGAGGAGGAAGAAATCAACAACCTTGCACAGCTGTCAACTATAATAATAACCAGAGTAGAAGATATGCCACTGGGCGCAATAGTGGCAGGAATGTTGTAAGGGTAACCAACCACTTTCTAGTTCTGGTCTGTTCTACTGGAGGAAATACATGCCTGGTACCGTAATCTGGCCAACAACCCATAGTTGGGGTGCTCTTGGCCTTGGGGTAAACCTACTACTTTTTTAATATGATGGTTCTGCTAAATTGACATTCTATTAAACTGTCCTCTAAATTCTTATCTCTCCATCCATAGATTAATTCAGCTCTCAGTCCTCGTCGTAGAAGCTTCTTTGTGTGGTAGTTGAAGCGTGGTCAAGGTGTAGAAGGCAAGTGCTCATCTGCAAATGGGACAACTATAGGATAGGTCTTCCCTTCCAGGCTCAGGGACTGCAGAGGAAGAGGCAGCAGAACGACTCTAAGAGCCAGTGTTTTCTGGCCATGATGGGATCACCGCACTCAGAAACTCCCAGCAGCTGGGTTTCCCAGCACAAGACCTGAGCAACAACATCAAGCTAGTCAATGTTCTGGCATGGAGGAGGGAAGGGCTTCACAAGCCCTCACCCCAGTCCCTCGCTGAGGAGCTGTAGACAGTGTGGCTCCTTTAAGACTGTGGTTCCTGGCGGGTCAACCATGTTCCAGGGGACGGCCCCACACCCGAGAGTATTCAGACAGCACGAATTGGATCCAGTGGGTCATTTTAAAGAGGAAAGGACAGGAAGTGGAGAGCTGGTGAGGAGGTAGGGAGAGGATCTGGAAGGAGTTACAGAGAACAACCCTGAATGGGGGTGGGGGTGAATATAATCCAAAGACATTGTAAGAAATTCCCAAAGAATTATCAAAGTCTATTTTTAAAAGTTGCAATGATGGAATAGGATGGAGTATTTTCACTTTCTACTTCTTTGTGCTGACTGGATTCTGTACTATAAAATTGTACTCCTGCTATAATAAAGAAAATAATGAAAGTATTTCCATTTGGGTGACAGAAAATGGGAAGCCCAGGGTTAGCACCTTCCAGATTTAAACACACATACCTAAAATTACTCTGAGAAATGTGATTTATCCCGCTCCATAGCCTGCTTCAACCCACCTAGTAATGCTGTATGCTCTAAGCTTTCCCTCCGGTGCTTAAGTATTCCTTTATAACATTATTTTAAATTCCTGCATATTTTCCATGACATGCTCTTATAATTTATTTAAATGGCTTCCTAATTTGGGCATTTAATGTGATCCTAATTTCTCACTATTATAAAAACCAAAGCAATAATTATCATTTGTGCATAACTTTAATTACTTCCATCAGAAAATGCCAAAAATTAGAACTACTGGACCAAAAACTATGATTTATATTTAAGGCTTTTCACACATACCATCAAACCACTCCTTGGAAGAATATGTAAATTCACACTCCCTCCCACTATGCATTGAATTATTTCAACTTATAATTTTTTTTTAATTTCAACTGATAATTCTTTATTCATCAGTGAGGTTAATGAATTTTTTTTCTTATGTTGCTACCATTTTAATTTCTGGATTTTTTTTGAGGGGTTTGATACTTTCCACTTTCTTTTCTTTTTCTTTTTTTAATTTGATTTTTTGAGACAGAGTTTCTCTGTGTAGCCCCAACTGTCCTGGAACTCACTCTGTAGACCAGGCTGGCCTCGAACCTGGAGATCTGCCTGCCACTGCCTCCCAAGTGCTGGGATTAAAGGCGTGCACCACCACCGCCCGGTTCATTCTCTTTTCTAATAGAAAGTCACCTCTCTTCCTCTTTACTTTATTATGGTTTGAGTGTGAAATGTCCTCCAAAGACTCTCACATTAGAACACCTCATTCCCAGCTGTTGCTTTATTTGAGGAGGTTGTGGGACTGTGGCCTAGAATGCTGGCCACTGGGGAGAGACTGGATGGGGACATCCATGTCTGCTTCCTGCCTGATGTCTCCCATTCTTGGCAACACTGGATGACCTTCCCTGTCGTGGTGGACTCACACCCTCTGAGTCTTTGGTCAGGATAAACCCCTCCTCCTTTCAGTGGCTTTTGTCATGTGTTTTGTGGAAGTGACAAAGTAATTAATATGATTACATATTAAGGGGTGTGTGTGTGTGTGTGTGTGTGTGATATGTTTGTGTGGTATATGTGCATGTATACATGTATGTGTGATAGTATATGCATGTGTGTGTATGGTAAATATATGTGTGTTTGTGTGTGTGGCAGTATATGTACATGTGTGTAGTATATGTGTATGTGTGTGTGTTTATGTTCAGGTGGAGGCCAGAGCTCAATTTTTATTATCTTCTGTTACATTCCACCTTATTTTTCGAGACAAGACCTCTCACTAAACCTGGAGCTCATTGATTAGTAAGACCAGCTGGTAATGATTCGATGTCTTGTTTAATGAAATGTGTGTGTGCGTGCATGTCCATATGTATGTGTGTGTGTTACTAGGAAAGAAATCTAGCCCTCAAACTTGCTAAACAAGTATTCTACCACTAATTTATATCACAGCCTATTAAATGCTTTTGATCATAATATTTAACATGCCATCCATGATTTTAACTGTAAATCTTTCCATGGTCTTCTTATATTTCTTCATTATTACTTTAGGTGTGTGTGTGTGCGTAGTATATGAGAGTGTGTGCACTGAGTGCAGATGCTCACAGAGGCCAGAGGTGGCAGGTCCTCCTAGAGCTTTACCTAAGATGGTTGTAAGCTGCCTGATGCTGTTGCTAGGAATCGAACTCAGATTCTCTGGAAGAGTAGTACATGCTCTTAACCACTGAACCCTCTCTCCAGCCCTTCTTCTATTTCTAATACTATTTTTTTCCAAGACAAGAATCTTAAGTCCAGCTTCCACACATCCTCCAGAGCAACCCTACACAGTCCAGCACATGGCAGTAAGAGTAGCTATATGCATAGCTGAAATCATTCTGTAAACTTTTTTCCACTTAACCTTGTAATGTCAACAGTCATAGAAGCCTAGTTCCGCAGATGGGCGGCCAGTGGCTGTATTATCAATGCTATCAGTTGCTATTGCCACTATCAAAACACACTAAAGGGTCACTATAAGAGAGGCATTTGCCAAAGTCCTTTTCCCGCATCAGCTCCTTAACCCTTGCTGCCACCCTATAGGCTCTGTCCCCATGCTAAATGCAGTGACAGCTGGCAAAGATGAGATCTGAATGCTGGCTTCTCTCGCTCCCAAACGTGTCCTCTTAACCTTTTCCGCAGGGCAAGCGCCGCGTCCCTCCCTCTGCACTCTGAGCTTCATTCCCAGCTTCAAGGAAAGGACCACAGATGGCTGTGGAGCCTGCCTGGGCCACCTGACTTTCTAGCCACTGATGGGGGTGAAGAAAGGGCACCATTTGGTATCAACCAGCAAATGCAACAGCTGCCTGATGCTGCAGGGCAAACCCACAACGAAATCCTCAGAATTAGCCATTGCCTCATCCCATGTGAGCTCTGCGCTGCTTGTTAGCCACCATGCAGAGTGTCTTGCTTGGAGGAGACTGAAAAGTTAGAGACACGGGGAAACCCATAGTGTGCAGAAGGCTCATGGAAGGGAAGGGTAAGAAGGTTGACTTACGGTCTTTCTTCCTGTCCGCCCCTCCCTTCTGTATCGGGTATATTCACTCGCTTGGGGGCAAGCTCACACTTCCTCACAGGAGAGCAGTGTGGCATCTGGCCACCATGGCCCTCTGCCACTAATCTGTCTTCTCAGTCTTCCCACTAGAAGCTGGGTTCTCTGGCACACCCAACAGTGTCTCTTGAATAGAGTTTATCACACATTTGTCCGCATTGTTTTCCCTAATGGGCTGAAAACCCAGACATAAGGACCCGAAGTCTCACTGAATCCAGAGCACACTTGAAGTAGAAATCATGAATTCCAACCCACTAGGGCCTTTTACAGACATCAAACCATTAGAGAAAGCACCAGACCACCTCAGACTTCCACACTGCAAGGCTGAGTTTGCCGGCATCTACTTCGGTCCCAAACTGACTCCCCAGGCTCTACCTTGAACCCCATCTTCCTCTTCACACTCCCTCTCCCCACCTCCCTGGGTGTTCCCTGGCTTTGGGGATCTGAGGTGAGCCAAGCAAACCTCAATTAGCTAATGAGGTGCCCAAGACCAGCACCAAGACAGTCTCAGAGGACCTAGCAGGTCATTAACTGTCATCATCCCTGTAAATTTACAACCTCCCCTACCACATGGAGTGTGGGATGCTGTGAAGTTCTGCCAGTGCTCTGGCTGACGGGGACAGGGAGAGATGCTGGCATGACAAAAATAGAGTAGATGAAAAATATGCATCAATCTATAGATTCTGTTTACCTATGCCTTTCTTTAGAATATAACATTAAGGTAAAAGGTCATATCCCCACTGAAGTATAATTTATATTTACCTTTTATTTAATAATTACAGCATGGCATGAAGTTAAATATTACAGAAGATAATCAAGGGGGAATTCAGTAGAGAAGACTCTGACATGAGAATTCCATCTTTGCTATACATAGAATGTCTTAATCCTCCACTGGGAATCATTCCGGTTTGCTTAAGGAGTTTAATAACACACAATTCAACTGCCACAGAGTCTAAATCCCATTTGGATCAGCCATGAAAAACTTTCATCAATACCTTGAGATTTCATAACATATCTCCCGAGAGCCTGGATCTTCGGTGTCGTTTCTCATTTTGACTGTGAATATAATATATGAGTTTCCTCACACATCTTGGGCCCAACACAGAGACACAAACTTTAAGAAATGTGTGAAAAGGTTTCTTTTTAAGCAAATAGTATTTAACTAAAAATATCTATGTGGGAACCACTCATAAACCAACAGAAAGCTGGCTAGTGCTCAATAGTAATTCTCCCAAAGGATTGATAATATACATACATATATATTATATGATTTTTTTATATTTTTGTATCTTCAGAAGAGGGACAAGAATCAGATCAGACTTTCCCTAACTTTTGTTCTACTTCTGTTTCCCCAAAATCTGACAGCACTGACGAACGTACAAAAAGAGCTGTTGGTTGGTGCTCTGGAAAGATCTCAGCACAACACTGACATTACAAGAAGTCACTCCTGGGGCTCTAGAGATGGCTCAGTGGTTAAGAACACTTCCTGCTCTTCCAGAGGACCAGAGTTTGGTTCCCAGGACCCACACCAGGCAGCTCACAAGCACCTGTAGTTGTAGCTCCAGGGGATCTGGCATCTTCCCCTGGCCTCAGTGGGTACCCACATACATGTGTCACATACTCACAGGGACATTCACATACACACAATTACAAATAAAAAGCAGTCTTTTAAAAAGAGAAGTCACTTGTGCCCTGACCACTAAGAGTGCAAACCACAAAGATGGCACCGTGGAAGTTATTTGTGGAGTTATTGTAAGAATTTGAGAAAAGAAAAGGGTGAAAGGCTGAGGGCCCCCCAGCTGGATCAGGCCCTCTGAATAGGTGAGACAGTCGATTGGCTTGATCTGTTTGGGAGGCATCTAGGCCGTGGGACCAGGTCCTGTGCTTATTGCATGAGTTGGCTGTTTGAAACCTGGAGCTTACGCAGGGACACTTGGCTCAGTCTGGGAGGAGGGGACTGGACCTGCCTGGACTGAGTCTCCCAGGCTGATCTCAGTCCTTGGGGGAGGATTTGCCCTGGAGGAGGTGGGAATGGGGTGGGTAGACTGGGGGTAAGGGGAGGGTGTGGGAGGGGGGAGAATAGGGGAACCCCTGGCTGGTATGTAGAACTGAATGGTATTGTAAAATAAAATAAAAAAAAATTAAAAAAAAAATTTGCATCACCATAAAAAAAAAAAGAAAGAAAGAAAAGGGTGATAAATGGGGGGGGGGGATCTGAGTGGCCAGTCTGTCTGCCACTCTGGGTTGCTGGCGAATCACAGCACTGGCCTGGGTTTTACTCAGCAGTGAATTACACTTGGATCCTAGAACCATACACAGCCTCTAAGTCTCCATGGGAAGGCAGCAGCTCAGTACTCAGCCGTGTGTCCGCATCTCCATCTGCAGAGAATGGTCCTGCCTTGGATAAGATGTTCACAGAGCCCATGGGCACGGGGGGGGGGGGGCAGCCCCCAGAATCAGAGGACCCCACAGTCCCAGTTCCAGATCCCAGCTCCCTCCAAGAATAAAGAAAACACTTAAAAGGAATCGTGCTCTTTGTTCCAAAACCCACAAAGCCAAAGGAAGCTAGACTCTGCGTCATGGCTACAAGATAAACACTGGCCGTGAAGATGAGTCCACTTGGTGTGCACAGAAAGGAAGGCGAACTCACGGAGCATCCCTGCCTTTTGGCTCCAGTCCCAGACAGTGACTCCGCCAGCAGGGCAGGAAGAGAGGCAACAGCCCAGCTTTGGGAGGACTCCAGACATCTAGGGACAAGTGTCTGTCCTCATGCCACCTTAGAACTTCTCTTTCCTCCCTTCCCTCACAGCACCCATGTCTTCAAGGTCCCTTGACCCTACCTGTTGATGCCTTCCATCACTTGCGTTCCCTACCTGTTGATGCCTTCCATCACTTGCGTTCTCCCTGTTCCCAATCTCGTAACAAATGTCAACCTGTCAAATGTCCTAATAGGGTTCAACAGTCAAAATATACAGGTCGAGTATCCTTTATCCGAAATGCTCGGGGCTGAAGGTATTTCAGATTTTGAATTTTTATTTCGAAAATTTTGCATATTTCTAATTAGATAGCTTGGAGATGGGGCCTACATACGTCTCGGACTTCATTTGCATTCCACGCATATTATATACATGCAGTGCAAAGGTAAGGTTTCACGCAACATTTTTACCGCACTTGAATTTTGACAGGGATCCATAATGGGATGTTAGGTGCAGAAATTTCCACTTACAGCATCGTGTTTATGCCCAAAGCATTTAGGATTTCCGGAGCGCTCCCAGTTTCAAATTTGTAGATTAGGGAGGCTTGAGCTGTGTTAATCCAGAATGCTAAGGCTCCTGAGATAAGACTTTTCACATCTAACCCTATCACAGGATCTGCTTTAGATATCAGCAGTGACCAGTGACACCATCCTTGCCCTTCTGCTCCACCAGGAGAGACTTTGGGAGATTTCTCTACAGATGCAAGGGCAGACTTGTCCTCAAAGACCCCTTGCAGCTTATGACTCTAAGGATCTCGTTTATTTGAATTAGTGACATGCTCTGAGAAATAGGACTGGGGACACCTCAGTCATAAGCTGTTGAGCTGTGCTGCCCTTAACCCCGAGGACACACTGAAATCTCCTCTTGTGTCCATTTGAGTCAATGTAGCAAACACGTAGCAGCAATTAAAAAAAATAAATAAATAAATAAAAGGAATAAAGACAAAACCGGAGTGAATTACTCAGAGGTGGCACCTGCCTTTGTGGACACAGGAGCCAGAACACGGGGGATCCAAAAATGCACGAGAGAAAGATTAGACGGAAGCCTTTGATATTTAATTTCAAATGAAATATTAATTTAATATTTAATTATGCTTTGGTTTCAAGAGAAACCGCAGTCGCAAGACAGATTGTTTGAAGAAGGGAGTAATATACACGGTTAAGGAGACAACTGTAAAAATTAAAGATAAATTTCAAGCATAAACCTAAATGCCACCAGGCAGCAGTTATGCGCATGTGCGAGCTCTGCAGCGCGCACTCAGAATATCGTAGCGGAGAGCACTAGTCCATTAAGGAGTTGGGCGGTGTCTCGTGAAGCAACAGCTTCCTCCTCTGGGTCTGGCAGAGGGGACGTTACCCTTTCGACTAAGCTGAGGAAGCAACTGCCTTTCACGAGAGCTGGGGATATGGGCAACTTTGTGAAAGTACAAACCACCAAGAGGGCTCTGGATCAGCCGGTCTCCAGTTTGAACAGGGATTAATTGTGCTCAGGCTGGTTTGGGATGTCTGAACTGGATATTTTAAGCTGAAAATCAGATTCATTTCTTTGATGGGATTTTTTTTCCCCCATGATAATGCTATGAAGGAGAAAATGAAATATAAAATGGATGAGCTATTAACGTTTGAGATCAAGTTTTCACATCTGCCTGGTACATTTTTATTGAAGGGGGACCCCACACCTCCAGCAGAGCTGGAGCAGGCTGTCTGGGATATGATTTGAGGGGTAGGGTTGCCCAGCTCTCCTCCCAACTGCCACCTCTTCCTGCTGATGGGAAGTTTCTTACAAACAATGAACAGTGGTATTTAATCAACACTTTGAGCTTCTGCTAAAGAAAAAGATAAGAAGTCTTGGGGGACAGAGGGTTAACTACCATAAATTCTTTGACTTTCTATGGTGTCCTCAGTAGCCAGGCCCTCACTGTCACTTGTAAATTTAATTGCACACCTTGTGAAACATCTGCACACAGCCCGGCCAGCTGGGACCTCTGGTCTCTTCTGCTTCTGGCCACCTGTGACCCCACCTGCTTCCCACTGACCCCTACCTGCCAAGGCCATGTTCTCACACTGTCCCTTTCCCTGTCTCCCGAACAACAGTGATCTCACATAATCCAAACAGAGGGATTAAAGGCATAACATGCCGAGTTTTTCAGACAGAATTCATATTTTACAGACAAGGAGACTCACAAAAGGCCATTGCTGGGCAAAGAGCCCTGAGGGGGAAGTCACCCGGACTCAGCACAGCCACAGCGTACCCTCCTGCCATATGCTTACCATGGGAACTGTGTCCATGTCCTCACAGCTCCGTGCATAATCACCCTTGCAGATGTAAATGACTTCACCCTCCCTTTAAAGTAAGCAGATCTCAAGTGTGTGTGTGTGTGTGTGTGTGTGTGTGTGTATGGTTCTGTGCATGCAAGAACACATGTGTGTACACACACATGAAGGCTGGAGGTTGACCTGAGTGTCTTCCTCAGTTGTTCCTCTACTTCTATTTATTTACTCATTCATTCATTTATTTTTGAGATACAGTCTCTCTCTCCCTGAGCCTGACCCAACTAGGATGGATGTCCAGGGACCCTCCTGTCTCCGCCTCCTCAGCACTGGGATTACAGGTGCACACCAGCATGCCTGGCTTTTTCCTGTGGATACTGGAGGTCCAACCTTAGGTTCTCACGCTTTCCTGGCAAGCACTCTATTGACAGAGGCATCTCCTAGCCCCCTCATTTTTCTTTAGGTTAGAAAAATGCTGCAAAGAATGGCTGCAAGACTCTGCAAAGCTGGGGTAAGGGTCGCAGGGTGTCAGGAGGTGAAGGCCTTGCGGGGCAAGCCTAGAGATCTGAGCTTAATCCCTGGAACCTATTGAAGTTTAAAGGAAAGAGCTGACTCCACACCATTGTCCTCTAACCTCCATATATGCACCATGGTGTGCAAGCATCTGCACACCACACACACACACACCACACACTGCACACATAATACACACAACACACACACAATACACACAACACACACATACACACACCACACACTGCACACATAATACGCACAACATACACAATACACACAACACACACAACACACATACACACACCGCATACCAAACACACACAACACACATACCACACATACAACACACATGCACATAACACATACAATATACATACAACACACACACATACAATGCACACAACACATACAACACATGCACACAACACACTCATGTACACAACACACACTCACACAACATACACTCAACACACATGCACAGAACACATACAACATACGCTCAATACATATACGCATACAACACACACAACACCCATACAACACACACACAACATGCACACCACGCACACAACACACACACACAGTAATATAAATACTGTTTTTCACTATGGATGAAGGTGCCTGCCTCTCATCTTGGTCACTCTGCTTATCCAGCAGCAACCCTCCAGGCTGCCCTGTGCCCCAGACGCAGGTGGCACCATCCCAGAAGACAGAGCACTGTCAGGATGAGGACTGAGCTTTGCAATTAGCTTGGATGGAACCTAATTGGCAACCATGGGCAGGTGACTTAATTTGTCTGTGCAAAGGGTTTCTCACCTAGGAAGCTGAGGCACTAATAAAACTGTCATCACAGGGAAAGGTGGTGGTTATTAGAGGCCACAAGAAGAGTCCGGCCCTGTGAGCTCAACAGACGACAAGCGTAATTACTAAACTACAACAGCTACTTTTTCCTTACGAGTTTTGTCTTACGATAGAATTTATCAGAGACTTAACTTGCCATCAAATGTACAGCCTGGGGCTGGGGTGTGACTCAGTGGGGGACGTGAATGTTGCACAAGCGTGAGGGTCTGAGTGTAGATCCCCAGAACCCACATAGAAAGGCAGGCAGGGTGGTATGCACTTGTAACCCTAGACGTGAGGAAAGGTAGGAATAGTGGATCCCAGGGGCCCCTATGCCAGCCAGGACAGCTGACTCAGGAAGTCCCGGTTCAGTGAGAGAGCCTGTCTAGAAAAGAAGTTAGTGAAGTGATGGAGGATCAACCAATGGCCTACACACACCCTCCTGGGCAAGCACAGTCATGCATAGATGCATCATACATACACACACACACACACACACACACACACACACACACTCACACACCCCTCATGGGCAAGCACATCCATGCACACATGCAGAACACACATACACACATACACACACACACACAAACACCTCATGGGCAAGCACATCCATGCACGCATACATAACACATACCTCATGGGCAAGTACACACATGCACACATGCAGAACACACACACACACACACACACACACACACACACACACACCCTCATGGGCAAGCACAGCCATGCACAGATGCATCACACACACACACACACACACACACACACACACACACACCCCTCATGGGTAAGCAAACCCATGCACACATACATAACACACACACACACACACACACACACACACACACACACACACACACCCTCATGGGCAAGCACAGCCATGCACAGATGCATCACACACACACACACACACACACACACACACACACACACACACACACACACAGAGCATGTAGCCTGGATTCGGTAAAGAACCATAGGAACAGCAGTAAAAAGTGGGGCTCATCTATCCCCAGTCTTCAATAACCTGCTGTCAGCTCACACATGCTGATCTGTGGATAACACGAGATTACAATCAGAGGACAGCAGCTACACACACACACACACACACACACACACACACACACACACACACATGCCATGCTCAGGACAGCCTTTCCTTGTAAGCTTGCTGCCACATCGAGGAAAGACAGCTGAGAACTCTGCCCAGTCAACCACCGCGTCCTGCCGGTACCCGGATGACCTTTCTCATTGCCAGTTGTCTGCAGAAAAGTCTTCCCGAAGAGCAGAGGAGGGGGCCTCCTCCCTGCTCAGCCTCAGCTGGCATCCCGCCTCTGGGTCTCAAAACCAGACAGAGGCAATTGGACTCTTCTGATGAGCTGAGTCCCGTGTGACTCTCAGCTCCAAAGCAGCAAGTTGCGGGTTAGCAAACCGTGGCTGACGGAAAACAAAGCTGCAAAGTCGCATGTGGGAAGAAACTGTTGATTCTCTGAGCCCTGATGTCACTAGTGTGGTCCTTGGCAACGGCGGCCATGGGGAACTGATTGTCACATTCTACTCAATGGTAACAGGTATATTTGATGGGTTAAGCTTCATCATGGTGGTGCTTCCATGAATCATCTGCAGCTGGACTGTGGACCACAAAGCTGTATGAGTGGGAGTGGGTGGGGCAAAGGAGGAGATATTTACTGATCTCCCTTCCTGCCTCCTTTTTGCATCTCCATGTTGGAAGTTCCACCTGAGAGTAAACATCACTATGGTGTCCAGGATGACCTGCTCCCAGTCTCCTGAGAACCTTCCCAGTCGCAAAGTCTCTGAGGCAGTCGCCTGAGCAGAATCCAGGTCTCCTAAATTCATTTCTTTCTTTAAATGCAGGTACTGAAATCCTCCAAAAGTGGGATTTGATGGTTCTTATGATCCATTCAATTCGGGAGCCACCCATGGAAAAAATCATATAACTGAGGCTCAGGGACACTGGGGTCTTAACAGAAGGCCAAGAAAAAGACACACCACAGCAAGAGAAGCCTCGCTGACTGAGCAAGCGCATCTTCTAGACCCATCCCACTTTGTCCAGCACAGCACTCCAGGTTTCGAGTTGTCTTTTGCTCTGAGACCTGGGGTGAGTTTTCACGCGTCACTGTAAGAATGAAGTACTTTGTCTGGACCTACAGCAGTTGTGAATACCCTCCCACAGGGAAGCCCCAGATGTGGAACTGAAAATGGAGGGTGCTTGGAGAACACAGATGATAGACCCCACCCCAGCTGTGGGAGGCCAGGCCAGCTAGACATGCAAGAGGCCTTTACCTATCCCTCCATAGTAAAAGTAGCCACACTTCCATGGGCTGGCTAGAGTGAGGACCCAAGTCTGGTGGAGAGCTGTCTTCTTCAGTCTACTGTGGAAGTCATTGCCCTTCCAGCTATTCACCGAAACTAAATTGACTTTCACGACGGTACTTTGATTTAGCAAGGAAAACAACTGGGCACAAACCCATTTCCTGGGGTCCCGGACTCCTCTGTGGATGACACTGTTTTCTTTTGGTCACCAGTAAGAGTTGCATTTGGCTCAATGACCTCAAGGTGGAAGAATGTCACAGTCCTTAACTCTCCTAGACAGTGTTTGTATCTCTAGTTTCTTCTCTCAAATAAAAGCATCAGATGCAGAGTCCCGACCCTTCTCCCGCTGCCTGCCTCTTGAGGCCCCTCCCTCTCAAAACCAAAGAGAGCCCCTGACTTCTGGCCACAAAGACCATCTTTGTACCCTAAGAGTCAAGTTTAGTAACATATGCTTTCCATATTTAAGCATATATGACATGGAAGTTTTTACCTTGCATTTTTTGTCAAAATCACAAATAGACACATTAATCAGCATGAAAAAATTAAAAATACCAATACCTAAAACCACGATTGCTTACTTGTATATTGGTACAACTATTCTTACATTTGTCAAAAGTTTATTATGCTGTGCAAACAGAGCAGGTAGACCATGTAGCTTAGGCTGGCCCCGAACTTACGATGCTCCTGCCTCCGCTTCTTAAGTGCTGGGATAAAAGGTGTGTGCTGCTGTGCTCAGTACAAGCTTTTTAAATTATTATTTGGAAAGGTGGGTTTTTTTAAAATGTATTCAAGGATGGCCTCAAATTTACTATGTACCTGAGAACAGCCTCCTGCCTCCACCTCCCAATGGTGGGATTATAGGCATGCCCCACCACGCCTAGCAGGCTATGCACAAGTTTTTAAAAAACCTAAATCACATGTGTCTTTCACGTAAATAAGCTTCCATCAACAGGATTATTTTTGATGTTTAAAATGTATAAACATGTCCCATGTTGATTTAATGAATCCCTCACTGGGCACCAATGCTATTTTTAATTTTTTACTCTTATAGATAGAACTCCATTGAAGAGCCCAGAGCAAATTCAGTTATTCTCTAAGTAGACATTTCTGAGAGTAAAGCCATTAGATCATGAGGTGTGCACATTCATCAGGGCTAGAAGGAGCCAGGAATGCATCTCTAACCATCCAGCTCCCTGCTGCCCTGTAGGAGAAGTCCCCACCTGTATATTTTCATTTGCTTAAAAAAATAAATCTTTGCCACCTAGATATGCAAAAAAATCTACAGTGCTCTTCTTGCTCTTATTTGCATTTCTACAATTATCAGTAGATTTAAAATAAACTCATTGATTCTTTCATTCCTTGCTGGCTTCCTCCCTTCCTGATAATGAAGCTTCCTGTAGCTTCCTGTAGCTGAGGCTGGCCTCAAACTCATTATGTAGCTGACGATAACTTTGAACTCATAATCTTGCTGCCTCTCTTCCAAGAGCTGAGATTACATGTGTGCACAACCATGCCAGTCACATCCATGAATTACTGATGATCTTATTTGCCTCCTTCCTCCTTGGTCTTTGTCTTCATCTCTTAATATGTAAGAGACTCATGTTCACTTCTTTATCCACAATGCAATAAAAAGGCAGTTGGCAATAGGAGGTATAAATTCTTTTGCTCAACAAATGGATGAATCTTCTTGTACCTAAGATAGTATGTTTTTCAGAACTAAAGATGTTCCTGGTGTTGTTTTTAATGCTTGACATTTTGATGGTCCAAATTTTACTTTTTATATTGTCCCATCTTCTTTTTATTTTTACTCAGTGGTCTCTTTTTAGGGTTCAGATGAGCAAGGTTCAAGATAATAAATATGTTTAGTTGTATAATCTTTTGACATATCTACATTTTAATGAACAATAGTTAATGTGAAAATATTTCCAGTTGACAATGTCACCCTGAAATATGAGTCTTTCTTCCTGAATCTTTTTAACCAGTTGGCCTATCATGTTGTGTAAACCTTCTATCTTTCCCACATTGTCATGAGAAAGCTCCCCAGCATGCTGATACTTAAGTATTGACACACTGGATGTGTGCAGAAAGAGTTTATTTTCAGATTTTCCTCTTCTGCTAATGGACATTTCTATACACCCCTGCACAACCCTATAGCCTTTAGTTATTAAACCTTAAAATAGTTTTAATGTCTGGAGGGGCAAAGCCCTTTTATTTTTCAAACTTGGGGGTTCTAGTTTAGCGCCTTTCCAGATGAACTTTGTATAGTTTTCCCCAAACATTTTGTTAGTATTGATTGGCATTGTGCTAAATGTTTTCATTAATCGACATCTTTACAATATTAAATCTTCCCACCTCTCAGCCAGCTGGAAGTATTTTGTCCTCCCTCTGAACTCCCCTAGCACTTTAGACCTTAAAAAACATCACTTTCCAACTCTACCCACCCAATTTTTCAAACTGGAAACCTGAGCACTGTCTCCATCCCTCCGCTTTGTAACCGCCACCCCAGCCAATCAATCATCAAGTCCCGTCCATGCTACTTCCTAAATTCCATTCACTTCTGCCTGTCCCCACCACCAGCTCTGGAGTCCAAGCTGCTGTCATTGCCAGTCTGGGCCACCACCGTAGCCTCCACGTGACCCTCAGCACCCACACTGCCGTCTAAGCCATTCTCTGCACCACAGCCAGAAAGACCGTGTGTGTGTGTGTGTGTGTGTGTGTGTGTGTGTGTGTGTGTGTGTGTGTGTGCTCACATATATGACTGCATGTCTGTTCATCTGTATGCCTGTGTGGAGGCCAAAGGTCTACACTGAGTGTCTTCTTCAATTGCTTCCTTTTTTGAGACCAAGTCTCTTGATAAACATGGAACTCACCAATTAGACGGAACTGGCTGGCCAATGAGCCCCAGATGCCCTCTTATCTGATTTCCCATACTACCATGACTAGATTCTTTTAATGTGTATTCTATGCTTCAATGTCAGGTCCTCATGCTTATCCGGCAAGCACTGTGCTGACTGAGCCAGCCCCCAGGCCCAATATTGCCTTTGAAAAGGCAAACCTGATCACAACAGTATCATACCCAATAGTATTCGATGAGCTGAGAGAATACTCCTGGGTGACCTAGTCTCTACCCTGTCAGCTTGTCCCCAGACTGTCCTACATCCAGGCCTTCTGTCTTGTTCATGGTGTCAATCAAATATAAAGCTTGAACTTCCTGTCGTAAGCCTCCTGCTTGGCTTATTCTGAGTTTTCCACAACACTTAAGTATGAGAATACTCAATTTATCTCAGCATTTGGGAGGCTAAGGCCTGAAGACCTCAAGTTCAAGGCCACTTTAAGCTATATAGTTAAACCCTGTTTCCAAAACAAATACACAAAAACAATTAAAATGCAGTTTCTCTAACAGCCAGTTCCAGCATCTCACACAAGTATTAGCATTCATCACACTTGCCATTCCTTGTTCACGCCACAGGCCACAATAACACCAATGTGAGAATAAAAGGGATATTGATGACACATTCTGAGCATGTATCTAATATACTGCTTACTGTCGACACACTCCACCCGGAGTTGTTACAAAGACCTGGCTTTCCAGCTTGCAAGAGCAGGCGATTGAATTTCCAGGAAGCTACAGTGTCACACAATAGCTTAGAATCACGGTGGGAAGAGTGTCCGCACCATGAAAATCGGGAAGGACCGCAAGCCCACGTTTGTTTTGAATCACTTGGAGAGCCAGCTGTTCAACCTTTACCATGGTGCCCCAGCCTCCAGCACACTGTTCCTGGGTTCTCTCCTCAGCCCTGTGGCATACCTATCCTACTTTATAAGATGGAGAAAAGTCTTTAGCAGGCGAGTCAAGCTGTGGGTCCCAACATTCTGACTCTACAGCATGTACAGCTCACCTTCACATCTTAGTGTCTGGGAAGGTGAGAGCCTGCAGGTCTGCTGTGTCCCGAGTATGAGTGTTGAGCACGGTATGCATGCTCAGTGTATATGAGGCTAAGCATCATGCATTCTCAATGCATACAAAAACCATGGCAATGTCAGTAACGCATCAGCAAACCAAAAACAATACATGGTACAAGCACATCTTAGTAAACTAGGAGGACAGATCTTTGCTGACACTGACACTTAGGTATACCACACATCAGCGATGACTTCATGGGTTTCTCTTCCACTAGGCACCATGTTTGTTTCCAAGAACTATACATCTTCAGCTGGGAAACTACTGCTTTCAAACGCCCCTCTATCATTCCCTCCTCCAGGAAGCCTTTCTAGATTTCCCCCAAGTTAGTCCCTCCCTGACAGATATTCCACCAACCCCTTTTGCTTTTACATATTTTATGAGACTTGACCTAATTATTGGGATCCAGGATATCCATCTTCTCTTCTAGGAAGATATAGGATATTGAGGTATCCTGATGTTACTGGTTTTGATTCTTGAACATAATTTTGAACATGTTTTTATTCAGTGACTACAGAGAGTCAGAAGTTAAGAGATTTGACCAGAGCCAAGGTGGGTTTTGGCCATTAAATGCAGCTAGGAGTCAAAGCCCCAGCTTTCAGAGGAGTGTGCAAACACATAGACACTCACACATATACATCCCATCTGGCTCTAAGTGTCTCAGTCCCATGAGAACTGAGATCATCCCCAACTTCAGTAGAGAGTTGAAGGCTGGCTGCAAAGTACTTGTTAGAGTACGTACCTGCATCTCCCAAGTCTAGACCCGTCATCCACCCCCAGGGGAACTTGGACCACACACTGCAGATGCCAAGTAGGTGTTAAGTGTCCTGGAGTTAGAGTCTTCTTCACCAGACCTCAGGAACAGTCCATACTCCCAGGCTCCTCCTCCCCCAATTCCTCCTCTTGGACTCCTCCTCACTGTTCTCAGCCTTCCTTGTTGGA
Source organism: Peromyscus leucopus (assembly GCF_004664715.2). NCBI lineage: Eukaryota > Metazoa > Chordata > Mammalia > Rodentia > Cricetidae > Peromyscus > Peromyscus leucopus. The sequence continues at coordinate 55,641,518 of NC_051070.1, forward strand.
ATCCCAAGGGGCCTTCTCCAGCTTCTTTCCATTGTGGAGCAATAGATTCCTCCCATCCGTGGCAACACCCATCCTGCAGTTCCTACTCTCGTCTAGATATACCTTAGCTCAGCGTCTTCTGCATTCCCCACATCCTGCCTGCCTGCCTGCCTGCCTGCCTCATTCCCGCTGCTCCCCACCGCAGGACTCCATCCTAATGCTCTAGCCTTCTTGCTCCTGCCCAGTGGCACTGGGCTCCTTTTCATCTCTGGCTCATCATCCTGCTGTGTTCATTGCCAGGCACACCCCCATCACTCCAACTGCCAGCTCTGTGGGGCTATGGAGTAGTAGGAAAGCAATATGAATGGATCCCAGAGGCGGGCAGAGGTAAGGGTGGGGGTGGATGTCCAGGGCTTGTCCCTTCCTGTGATACTGTTCTGAGCTCAATGTGCCTTCCTCAGAGTGGCCTCCCGCTGGCCCGCCTGAGGCTCCTCATCTTCTACCCTTCTTCACACCTGACTGCAATCACACCATTCATCTCTTTGCCATCTGCCTTGGACCCTAGAATGTCCACTTCCTAGCGGCACTTTACTTCCCTCACTTCCATACCTCATAGCTAGAGTTAGGTTGTTCCACAAAAGGCATAGACCAGCCGGGCGGTGGTAGCGCATACCTTTAATCCCAGTACTCGGGAGGCAGAGCCAGGCGGATCTCTGTGAGTTTGACGCCAGCCTGGGCTACCAAGTGAGTTCCAGGAAAGGCATAAAGCTACACAGAGAAACCCTGTCTCGAAAAACCAAAAAAAAAAAAAAAAAAAAAAAAAAAAAAAAGGCATAGACCAATGGGTGAACGGTACCCTGTTGGGAGCTATAGCAACAGCTTTTCTTTCCCATTACTTGCTGTCCTCACTGAATCCCATGACACGAGCCCACGCCGAGCTCTCTTCCTGAAGCTCACACTTCTTCCAATGGACTCTTTGTATTTTGAATTTAGAAAGTCTCTGCCTGCGCTGGGCAGTCAACCAACTGCTCCCTCCAAAAAGCTCCTAAACCTCCAGACAGGGAAGGACCAGTGTCCCATGTGTCACCTGTGCTCCTCACCCAGAGCATGCAGTCATTCAACTGATTTATTTGGAGTCAACAATTCAAAGGGGATGTTCAGTGAAAGCTGGATGGTTGGGTGGATTTTACTTTTGTAAGGTTCTAAAATACTTTGCACCACTCTACTGGGCAACGTTCTTGAATCACTGTCAAGAGAACTCACAGCCAATAACTTTGATTATGTTTATCTGATTGCTCAGATGAAAGGCTGCTCCATCGTGGCTGTAAAGAGATTAGTTTCTAAGGGCATGTTCCCAAAGTGAGCTGCCATGGCCATCCATCAGACCATACAGAAGCCTCTCGGGTAAAGTTCAAATTTGGAATTGAGTCTGAATGTTCCCATTTCATGTCTGTCACTCCGTCCATTCTTCCTTCAGTACCAGAAAGACCTAGAGTAACTGGGCTGATTAGAGAGATACTGGTAACTGGAGCAAAGACCAACTAGGAACCAGCTGTCTTAGAAGTCATTTTCTTTCTTACCTGTGTAAATGAACCTGCCTGGGGCTCCTTTGCAGAACTGTTTGGATTTGTAAGATAGTGTCACTTCCACAACTCCAGGGATGTGCCGGGGAGGGGTCTGTACTCTGATGGCATGAGGGGTTATAAGCTGAGAAGGGGAGAGACAGGAAAGACAGTCACTAAACAAACCACCAAAGAGGCCGCTGCTTATGGCCTCATGTATCAGTTTGGCAATTGCCAAACCCAGCTCATCACCCATGCTTTTCTTTTGGTAATGTGCTTAGTTGGTTTTGCTGATTATAAATTGTAAGTCAAACACATCCAATTTAGAAAATTTGGAATTTACAGAACTATGCAAAGAAATTTAAAATTATATTTTATGCAGAGACAACCAATATTAAGATCTGGTATGTTGCCCAGACATTTCAATGGCTGTGTGTCACAGAATTAGATTATACATATTCACTGTTACTCTGACTTTTTCCCACTCATCATCATAGAATAAACATGCTCTTCTCTGGTATCATTAGAATTTTTCCAAAACATAATTTTCAATGGTAGAAAGATACCTTAACTTTTTTCTCCATCACTCTCCTATGAGCCAATATTTAGACTAATTTTTTAACCATCTTATATAATACTGCAATGGATATTTATCATTTTAAGGAAGTCATTCCTCAAATGTTATGACTTCCATGTCTTGATGCCCTGGGTGTCTTGCTCATAGTAGGTACACAGACTGAGTGTTCATGGGGCTGCTGCACTAGGAATTGCTAGTTCCCCCAGACCAAGAGAATCATGGAGCCAAAGGAGATCATAGAAGCAAATGGCTTCAACCTACCTCACTCCATACAAGCATGGTACCAAACACAACTTGGAGACCATCAAAAAAGTTGTCACCAATGATGATTACCATGGCTCCTCCTGTGGTCCAGCCCTCACTTGGGCTGATGGCTTTGATGCAGGGTGTAGCTGGGAAGACGAGAAAGAACAGAATCAGCACTGTGTCCTTTGTTGGTGATGTCTGGAGTTTGGGAAAGGTACTGTCCTGGAAAGCTGTTGGTCATTCCAAGAAGTTCAAGTTGAGCTATGTTGATTTGCCATCCTTCCCTAATTGGATGTTGGTTTTAACCAGGTCATTAAAGCTTAATGAGTTGGCCATTATGTATGAAAGACTGAAACACTTAGCTAATTGTGCAAAGGGTGTTTTTAAAACTCTGTTGTTTTTGCCCATATTTTTATACGTTGATCACTCTAGAAAAGTGTAAAGCCCTTTTCTCCCCACCTCCTCTGCCCTACAATGTTAAGATTTACAAGGCTTGTTAACAGGCTGGGGAGAGAAGGAGGAAACAGGATCTATCGCAGTTGAAGGGTTTGCTCAACCCCACCTAGAGACAACCTCTACTCACTCTCCCAACTCTGTGGACCGGGGTTTCCTCCCTTCCTGCATATGTTCAAGGCCCCTGGACTTTGCATCCCGACAGGAACCCAATACGGTGTTCTGGCCATAACTAAAGTCAATCCATCACTCCATTTCCAAAGTTGACAGGGTCAAAGGTGGAGGAGAACTTTGGCAGGACTCCAAAAACATGAGCCCCCCTTTGAACGGCCAGTCAATCACATCCAATCAGTCAAAAGCAACTGGAAGGGCTCAGAGCTCTGAACTCTGGGATTTTCTTCTTCCCCTTCAGTGCCCACTGTGGGAGAATTAACACCACTCCAAATTCTTTACCGATTCAATCATTTTCTTTCAGTTCATTAATTCCTATTTAAAATGATATAAGATACATTTTAAGGGCTGAGTTGGGAAGAGGGCTGGCGGGGAACATATAGGAAAGCATCAACATTAAAATCAAAGCTGGGTTTGACTCTTGTCTATATCATGAGGTTTTCTAACACCAGTAAGTGTGTGGGGAGGCAAAAAAAAAAGGGGGGGGGGGAAGGGAGGCAAATGAGATGGAATTCACTCAGGTTTGTCAGGTTGTCCATGGATATACTTTAATTCTTTGGACAACTTGAAATTTAACAGTTACCAGTATTTCTAATTAGTTTAATGCACTTGGAAAACTACCCAGAGCAGCCCATGATTTCTTCTTGTCCAAGCAAACAAAAATCAATTAGTGTCAGTTTCACTCCACACATTGTTTTGTTTTGCCCACAATCTGTTTAAGGGCACATCTGACACTTATTCATACACGTCTGGCACTGTACTGTTCCTGTTTAACTAAGATGTCATAGGCCTGCGATTGCCTGAAATACCAGCCTCGCTGAAAGAAAAACACGGATTGGAATGGAAGAGACAGAGAGGGGCAGGAACCTGAGTGCTGGCTGGGAGTGGAGTGGGGAGGACCGCAGTCAGCTGATGGTGCAGACTGCAGTCAGTGTTTACAGCAGCACGGGGCGGGATGTGGCTCAGGAAGTAGAGTGCTTGCTTAGCATACAAGAGGCCCCATGTTCGATCCCCAGGACCGCACATACTGAATGTGATGGTAGACGCCTGTAATTCCAGCACTAGGGAAGGAGAGGTAGGAAGATCAGGAGTTCAAGGGCGTTTCTCAGCTAGATTTGTGAGTTCTAGACCAGCCTGGGCTAGAGGCTTTGTCTATAAACAAACAAACGATGCAAACTAGGTCCGAGACACTTGATCTGCATTGGCTCCCGGCCCTACCTTCTGACGGGTCAAGCCGTCTCGCTCTCCTTCCGTGCTTAGAGTTGTTATGTACAAACATGTTGTCAGATACAGCAAGCACATGTCCGTCCACATTTACTGTTGTTGACAACACAACCTGCATTTAAAGCAAAAAAGGGAGAGCTCGGTCAGTCTTACACCAGGTTGTCGACGTATCGGGAACCCTCGTGGAAGGCTTCCACAAGGCAACGGGGAGACAGGACAGAATTTTGGAGTGGAACAAGAGGCAGTCGTTGGCCCACCGGTTTTCATTTTCATGTCTTTGAGTTCAAACTCTGTCTCTGCCATGACAAGGGAAATGAACTTTCTGCCTGCTGGTTCCAGGAACCTCATCACCAGCGGGACTGTCCTCCAGCCGCGGTCACAGGGGCAGACAGTGCAATACAAGAGCTAAAAGCCAGCACCTCCATCAAGGAGGCTCACATCTCCAAGCTTGGAAACGGGGATCCTGCGCCTCAGATGGGGTCATTGGAACACTGGCTGATCAGTTGTCTCCAGTGTCCCTGTGCATGAGTGAACAGTGATAAAGACTCTGTGAGGAGATAAGGTTCTCCAAGTGCAGTGTGGGAGATACTGGATGTTTAGTGTCTAGCTGGAGGAAAGGGGAGGGGTGGGTGTGGAGTGATGAAGAGCAAGAACTTGGAGTGAAAACTGAATCGAAATCCCGGGCCACTTCCCCTAACGGAAACCCATGGACAGATCACTGAGCCTTTTCAAAAATCTCAGTTTTTCCTATCTAGGAAACACAAATAATGCTGTCTGCCTTGCAGGCCTGAATGAGATCAAATGAGCTGGTGCATGCAAAGCATTTGGCACAATGTGAAACACAGGCCAAATTATAATGACTTGTGTCCCGTTCACCTCCCTCCTGCCTCTATTTCCCAGTTACTGAGATGGATGGCATTATCCATTGCAATTCTAAACTCTGGAGAAGGTTCTAGAAAGGGAGATATTAGCATTAATAATCACAGCAACTGGAAGGCCTAGCCATACGGCTGCTCTCAGAGGACTGCAGGATGGCAGCTAATACATACTGCAAGCCAGGCACAAACGCCATGGGATTTAATGCTATCATATATATCCTGCTACTTAGATTGTGAAAGAAGCTCGAAGGCAGAGCTGAGCAAAGAGGTGGAAGAGAGCATGCCTGGCCACACCTACCACCCTCGGACTTGACCCAGGAAGAAGAGTGTCCCGGATGGAGCACTGCTTCTCAACTCACGTGGCTGTGCACAGCAGCTTTTCTGCGGCTCTTTGGAGAAAGAGACTTGTTATGCGCATGCTCATGAATATGTATATTTATCTTTCCAGGAAGGGCATTGGGTAATCTCACGAGCTGTGCTTCCGAATGACTCTTTCTGCCCATGGCCCCACTGCAGTCTCTGGGTAGCCACCGGTAATTGTCCTGCCACGCCTTCCCAACTTGTTAAATGACAGAGGAGGTCGGAGGAACCCGACCTTGCTCATATCTTAATATGGAATAATTCACTGCTACTCAAAAACGCTTTTTATTATGAAATGATTTCAAGCAAATAAAACGACAGACCAGCATGATAAAATTTGGGACCCCATCATTCAACTTCAAAGCCTGTTCAAATGTTGCTGCTCTTGTCTAGACCGTGGTCACCTCCCCATTCCCTATATCAGGAAAAACCAAGGTATTCAAGGTGTGAGGGCATCAAGGTACAACTAACTTCACTGCATAATCCATTCTCTTATCATGAGATAGAATATTTTATCCCTTCAGAAAATGATTTCCTATCACTTCCCTGTCAGGTATAATTCCAAGCAATAGTCATCTCTCCATTTGTTTTCTTTTGCCCTGAAGAGAATTTCAGGGACGTGTGTGTGTGTGTGTGTGTGTGTGTGTGTGTGTGTGTGTGTGTGTGTGTACATGCACATGTGTGTTCCTTTGGTTTTTTTTTGTTTTTTTTTTGTTTTTTTTTTTTTTTGTTTTGTTTTTTCGAGACAGGGTGTGTGTTCCTTTGTATGTAAATGCATATGTAGGCCAGAAGTCAACCTTGGGTGGCATTTCTCAAGAGATAGCCACCTCGTCTTTTCTCCATCTTCCCCTGGTCTAGAGCTCAACAATTAGACAAGGCTAGCTCAACAGCACCCCTAGGGACCTTCCTTGTTACCACCTTCCCATTTCTGGGATTATAAGCACATGCCATTACATGTAGCTTCTTTAAAATGTAACTTCAAACTCAGGTCCTTGTGCCTCCATGGCAAGCATTTTACTGACTGAGCTATCAGCCAACTGGATAGCTTTTAACATTTTGTAAGACTTATAATTTAATAGGTTTAAAAGAATCCCCAGGACCTGTGGCTCCACAAATCACTTCGTGTAGCCACATTCTGTGGGCCTGATGTAGCCTATATGAAAATTTTACATGGATGTCAATGAGTTTCAATCATTCAACTCCGCAGATAATCACTGAGCTCCAACTACACATTAGGAGTCATGACAGGCCCTGGGGACTCAGAGAACAAACTTAAAGAAACCTTGGTTGTCATTCAGAAAATTATCGCCCATATAATTGCGCACAATTCAGGGATGCAGCCTGTCCAGCCTTAGGTCTGTTTTCAATTGTGTCTGTGTTAACATGTGAATGTCTGAGAAAAGTCCTTCTAGATAGTTCATATCCAGTGGTGGCGACCGCAAAACAGACATCCACTACTCTTGGCCAAGTGTACCAGGCGTGAGTGCTTTTCAGAGGGATTTCAGTGAGTGATTTCAAGACCATGCTCCAGTCAAAGAAAGAAACAGAATTCATTGCCACAGGATTAGGGAGTGTGGGGGTTAAAGAACATTGCCTATGTACATGCTACCTCTGAACATAGTAGGATCAGGGGGGAGAGACATCAGGCCACCATGTGCACAAAATATATCTTCAAACACAAAACAAAATGAAAGAGAGAGCTTCAGGCATCACTCCTGAACAAGCCAGCCTGTGAACAACAAGGGGAACCCCAGCCCCATCAAAGGATGACGCGGCTGTGAGGGCCAGTCACTCAGGAAGCGCTTGATTCATTCCACAAGCTCGTCACACTGTCCGTCCACCCTCCTTGTGCATCCCTGCCACAAAATGTAGAGTTGTCTCTGGCCAGAAGATTTCATCATAGTCATTTTTGGGTGGAGTGAGACTCAGTTCCAAGTGAACATTTCCCAAATGATATACCCTGGTGGCTCACATGCACTTCATTATTTTCTATTAACAATGGAAATAAATTTTAATCTTTTGCTGGCTAGTGCTGGCCTCTCGTGACAGCAAGGGAATTAACCTGAATTATTTCAGTGTCTGCAAAATTTATTACAAGATTTTAAATTATGTCCAAATGTATGTGCGTATGTGTGTGCATGCACACACGCATACGTGTGTGTGTGTGTGTGTGTGTGTGTGTGTGTGTGTGTGAAGTTCTATTTTTCATATTAAAATATCTTAGGCTGTGAGGTACCTAGGGAAGCTTGCCAATTAAGCTAACTTTGCAAAAATTAGTGGGTTTGATTCACAAATTCCACCACATGAAATCAGACGTGAGTTGTTGATCCTGTCTATGGAAACCTGTGCTTAAACACTGGCTTTTACACATACTCTCTCTACTTCTTGAAGAATAAACTACATAATGGATGGGAAGATCCATTTGGTTCAGTCAAGGCTTCAGGTTTAACTTCCTTCTCTGTTCTCTGATGGATGATGACAACGCCGATATTATTCCATTCCAAGGAGTAAGGATTTCTACATGTTTTAAGACGAAAGGAAGTAGAATGTGCATTCCAACATCATCTCACTCCCAGGCCTTCCCCTTCCCCAAGCCAACTTCTTTCCCCTAGTGAGTATTTCCTGGGTCATGAAGGCTGACCCTTTCCATCTGGAATCAATCAGTCAACCCCTGACAACTTCCTGAAACACCTCACTCCATTTCCTGTTCTCCCCCCCTCCTCGCTTTCCCCCCCGGTTTGCTTCACTCTTCAAAACTGCAGGCCACAGCAGCTTAATGTTAGAGGGTCAGACACAGCTAGACTCCAAAACACTACACAAGGACACCTTTGACCTTCAAAAATCTTTACATCTTAGCTAAACAAATCAAGGTCAACATTTCTTACCATTACCTTGTTAACTATTTGTATGCATCTTTCCCATCGACTCTTCTGGTCCTGCAACCATCCAGTCACTTGTTACTTGAAGATCATAAACCCATCTGCTTTGAAAACAGCACTTTCAGTCTGGATGAAACATGCCGTGTGGAGGTCCCTCCAAGCCCAAATCACCAGTGATACAACAACCATATGGACCAAGATTCCTTACAATAGGACTCCTATGCCTCATCCGCGTCTCTTGTCACCTAAACGTGACATCTCATCTTTTCTGAGGCTATTGCTCTCCTGGCACTGCCATTCGGCTGGCACAGCCCAAAAGAATGCCAATTAGGAATACAAATGTCCATAATTTGTGAGGGATGGACCCCGGTGTTTGCTGCTCATACTAGTGACAAGTTCCATTTATTTCTCACTGCTGATGTGTCTGTATTTCAGCTCAAAGCACTCAGATCCGCACAGGTTTTTGTAGATGGTGACCCTCCTCAACCCAGGCACTTCAATTTCAACACACAAACAGTAAGCAATTCAGCCCTCTCAAGACACACTCGAGCCAAAGTTCTAGGAAAGGGCAGGTGAGATTCACAGTAGAAGTAGACTTTCCCTTTTGCTATTCCTGATTTTATTTTGATTGTCGTCTCTAATTTTTGGCGAGCTAGCTCAGGAAACAGATCTAGCAGACATGTGATTGTTGGGTCTCATTCTTCCTCACTTTAAAAAAAAAAAAGATTTATTTGTTTTATGTTGTGTGTTGTCTGCACGCATGTGTATGCACTACGTGCATGCTCGGTGCCCACAGTGGGTGTCATGTCCCTTCAGACTGGAGCTACAGATGGTTGTGACCCGCCATGTGGGTGCTAGGAACTGAATGCTGGTCCTCTTCAAAGCAGCCAGTGCTCTTAACTACTGAGCCATCTCTCCAGCCCACTTTTTTTTTTTTTTTCTAAGACAAGGTCTCACTAAGTAGCCCTGGCTGGCTTGGAACCCACTGTGTCCACCAGACTGGCCTCGAGTCCACAGCTATTTGCTTGCCTCTGCCTCCACGTGGGTCTATTTTAAGTCACTTAATGATAAAGCAGGGTTAGCAGAGAAAGAGAGACACAAGTAAAATACTGGTGTGGTCCCTTAAAGAGCACAAGGACAGTTGTAAGAAGAGAACCTGTAAGTATTCGGGCAGCTTCTTACAAAGTAAGTACACATGGAAACCGATTGCCTTTTTCAAATTCTATTTTTTTTTCTTCTTATAACCCTTAAGATAGCCCCATGTTTCTCACCCTAATAATTTTTTTTTTTCAAGACAGGGTTTCTCTGTGTAGTTTTGGTGCCTGTCCTTGATCTCACTCTGTAGACCAGGCTGACCTTGAACTCACAGAGATCTGCCTGCCTCTGCCTCCCGAGTACTGGGATTAAAGTCTAGCACCACCACTGCCTGGCGTTCACCCTAATAATTTATACCAAGCAGGAGCTGAGTTCTTTCCAGCTCATAAAAGGCCACTGTGAGATCGACCCTTAGAGTGGCACACCCATTAACCTGCCTGCACAGGTAGTTTTCCAATAGCGGAGTGGTTTCTTTGGTATCAAAATTAAACATGCAGCAAGTAGATGTCTAAACAGACGTATCCCCCTCCCTTGGGTGATTTTTACACCTCCTACCCACACTTTTGTAACTGACTCTATTTCTCCTTCTCAAAGTCCCGATGTATGATTCTGTTGATTAACGTTAAGTTGGAGGAATGGCCTACCTAGTTAGTCCTCTCCTGTCACCCTTCCTCACCTCATGCCCAGGTGCTCCTCCGATGGAGCCTACATGAGGATGATAAAGAGAGGCGTCAGGAAGAAAAATGGGTGCGGAGACTAAGTGATTTGCTCTCTGAAACAGACAACAATCCCATTGTTTGTAGCCAGGGAGAGAGAGTAATGACTCTGGTTAGAAGCCTGCCCCACCCCCATCCTCCCCCCTCACCCATCTTTAAAGGGCTGGCTCTAAAATCACACCAGATTCTGCTACTAGCCAGGCACCGGCTCCTGCCATTTCTGGGAGGGTCATACTCTCAGCTCAATGTGGGGCCTCAGCAAAGCAGGAACAGGAGGCATTTATAGCTCGCTCACTGCCGAGGCCTCTCTGGTACCCATACCTAGGAACAAACATACATGCGGTGGAATAAAATGGTCTCAAAAATTCCCGTTGTTCTGCCAAGTATGGGGTTGGGGGGGGGACCTTTATGACATTCTACATCTGGAAATGGAATTAGATTCATGATGTGCTTTTCCCTTATTACTGTTCGGTTGCTCTATGTGTTATTTCAGCTTTCCCAAAGCACAACTGTATGTGGGGATTTTATATTCCACCTGTGGAAGGGGAAAAGAGACATGGAGACCGTTACAGTGGGAAAGAATCGGGGCAGACTCCTGGCCATGGAAGACAACCTAACCGGGAGTCCACGCTGTAAGAAAAAATACGCATTGTGTTTTTAAGATGCCGGCTAATTCCTGTCAGTGACGAGGAGAGTCCAGCGAGACAATTCTGCCTGAGCCCACATTAACGCTGCCCAGCCGAACAACAAACTATTTGGCTATCACAGTTTGTTTCTCCCTACCATCTTATTCTTGGCACACATGTTTTCAAACCAGAGTTAAAGTCTAGATTCTTCTTTGTTGGCTGCACTCTGGGGTCCCCCAAATTACCTTTAAATGCCTATCCCACAAATGTAGATTTTTTTTCATAAAAAAAATAAATATTTAAGTATTCCCATGACTCTTAGAAAGAGGCTTTATTTTACATTCTCTATAGGTAAAGTTTCTGGTCCGTGAAGTATCACGCTCCAAACACGAGAACACAAAACTGGTTGCCATAGAGACAGACAAGAAGGATTCTGGGATTGTTCACGCCAAGAGCTGCAGCATCAATGACAAGATACTTCATAACTGACCAGACAGTGCTGTGTTTCAACTAGCCATTGAGGGTTTTATTTTATGGATATAAGTGTTTGCCTACATATATGTGCGTGGTGTGCACTGTATGTATGCGTCCATCAGGTTTGCATTGAGCTTCCCAGGCACTAAATACTTCAGGAAGCCTACATGGAGGATGGAGCAGAATAAATGAAAGACATTGCCAGCGGCAGTCCCTGTGCAGCAATAGATGTTTTCATGAAGATTTCTAAAGCTTGAGTTATACAAGTTTAGGCCACTGATAGGATCGGCCTGTGTACGTACGTGTGCACGCACCCATGCAGGTTTTGGCAGGCAGCGAGTTCACGTGGTGGCAGAGGACTACGCCAGGTGCCTTCTGCTCTTTGAGACCGAGTCTCTCAATGGTCTGGAACTTCACCAAATAAGCCAGTTAACTAGCAGTGAGCTTCCAGGGACCTGCCTGCCTCTGCCTCTGCCTCCCATATCACCGCCGATGGGGTGAGCAGCGTGCCCGGCTTTTTACTGAACTCTTGGAATAGGATACAGGCCCTCATGCGTGCCAGACAATTTCTCGACTAGCTGAGCTATCTCCCCAGCGCTGTCCTGACTTCAAAGCAAAACAAAACAAAAGCCCGGAGTCAACCTAAGCAAAGTCCTGTGCTCACCAGTCTTCGGCTGCTGTGTTTTGCCAAGCGTGGCTTCGGAATAGAACTTGTCTTTTTTTTTTTTTTTTTTTTACATCATCAAATAGTTTACTTCTTTTTTTAAGCTTACTAGAAATGTTTTACGTCACGTTTTCTTTTAAAAAAAAAAAATCCGGTTGGATATGTAGAGAAATAAAGAGGCAGAACTTTTTTTAGCCAGCTATTCATGACGTCCCTAGAGAGGCCATAGTCCATTCATCCGCTTCACAACCCTCAACTCCCTTCTTCTCGAAGGCCACAGACACTTGCCATGCCACCCTACCTCACTCTCCTCCATCAATCCCACTGCTTTTCCCCATCAAAACCGAATGCCAAGAAGGATGTTGTAGTCAAGGGCAGTATTTTACTAGCAGAAGTTTTGGGAGCCCCGGGGGAGCCGTATACTAGCATTTGATGCAGTTCTTTGTTTGACTCCCCAACCCCCTCCCACCTCACTTTCTCCCCCAAAGGACTTCATGAGTCACCTGCTGTCCATCAAGCATCAGAAGCACACAGTCTTCTCCCATGCAGTTTTAAAAGCCATGCACTCCTTCCTGCTGCAGAGGCCAGAAAGCTCTGGTCTGCGCTCCGGAAACTTCTGAATCTGATTGTGCTAGAGTGGGCATGAGGGTGGGGTTGAGTGCCTAAGTTTTCATCCTCTAAGACATGTGAGCATTCAGAATTTGTTTTCACCTGTTTGCAGTCTGGCATATCCGTTCCTAAAAGTTACTTATGCGACTATCGATTTGGACATCCGTCCCCTTTCTCCCCAAAAGAACTCAAAACGCTCAGAAGTGTGAGTTCGTCAAAATCGGCATTGCCCTGATTCTTGGCCTCATTTGAGACACTGAATGTCAAGAGGTGGAAAGCAAAGGCTGCTCCAGCAGAACAACGCTTGAAGGAGCTCATGGCACTTCCCGACAAAAGCGTTACATAGCGGGAAAGCCCCTCAGCCCCTCAGAGGTTTTCCCCAGCTCCAGAGAGATCCCTGCTGTCCCAGGGACTACCTGGCTTGCTTTATGACCAGATCATGGGCTCAGCTGCTGATCAGAGGGGCCCCAAGTCAAGTGGTTTTCATTATGTGTTTAGAACTGCGGCCTGGTAGCACGGCGACTTTCCAATGGGATGGGCTGTGAGATCACCCAGCAGCTGGAGCGGCTCTCAGACCAAGAGGTTTTCACTGAAGAAACCTGCAGGCAGCTGGGGCTGTATTAAATTCGTCCCATTTGGAGTTAATTTAAACTCTCCTTTCCCTCTTCAACGGGTGTGAGAGAAACATTCAACGTTTTTTATTTAAGGAAAATAGATGGTAGTGCCATTAAAAAGTTTTATATAAGAGCTAGGGGTTTAAAAAAAAATCATAAGGGGTTGTTGGATAACTGTTGGCCCTGCTCCAAGACATGAGCAGCCGTGGCCTTTGCTCCTGCTTCATTCAGTCAAACAGACTAATGGTGAACACCCAGCTGCGTAGACGAGGTGTTTTTGTCAGAGAAGCTAATTTCCCCATCATTCTTGTGTGGCTGAGGCCTGCTGCAATGTAAACAGGAGGACCATCGCATTATCCAGCAACTCCATGGCTGTCAGTCAGTCCTTACCCTGGCAAATCTGTATGTCCAAGGTTTCGTTCTCCCCGGCAACATATACTTCCCACTTCAAAGTCTGACAGGCCTGCCATAGGCAAGTTCTTCCAAAGCATCAACCGCTCCCCCAAAGCCCCTGTAAATATCCTCGAGATTTCGACCTTATTTTGTATGAATAGATGCAATCCAAGAACCAACTCAGCTCCTACATCTTTCCCCACCAAGCCTGTAAATAACTTTTCTTATACTAGAAACTCACGTGTCCTTCTGTAGTTAGTTACATCTTCTCTCCCCCTCCCCCCATTTTTTTGTTTTTTTCCTGAGATAGGGTTTCTTTGTGTAGCTTTGATCATCCTAGAACTAACTAACTAACTAACAGGCTGGCCTCAAACTCACAAAGACCCTCCTGCCTCTGCCTCCTGAATGCTGCGATTAAAGGCCTGAGCCACCACTGCCTGCCTACATCTTATCTCTTAAGGTCAGGGAGGATATGACTTCTGGATGGTTCTCTGCCCCGCATAAAGATACAAATTAAAATGGACATGACCCAGAGTATTTGCTGAGCTTATAAGGTTCAGAAACACACACACACACACACACACACACACACACACACACACACACGGTAAAATTTTGATTTTTGTTGTTGCTGTTCATTTATCTCATTAAGAGTCTGTTGGAACTAAAAACAAATCATTTGGTGGAACTTAAAGGAACCGAATTGGGGAATAATTTGAAGACATCTGGAGTCCCCCTCTTTATCTTAATATTTACCCTACTGTGAGCCCACTCTACATTTTGAGTTGGAGGTAAGACACATATCAAAGAGACCAACACCAGAATAGCTTAAAAGAGAAGCTGGCTGGCCGGGCGTTGGTGGCGCACGCCTTTAATCCCAGCACTCGGGAGGCAGAGCCAGGTGGATCGCTGTGAGTTCGAGGCCAGCCTGGGCTACCAAGTGAGCTCCAGGAAAGGCGCAAAGCTACACAGAGAAACCCTGTCTCGAAAAACCAAAAAAAAAAAAAAAAAAAAAAGAGAAGCTGGTATTGCCCCTAGGATGGAAGACACTCTAGCCCTCTATAGAAATGGGTACCCAATCTTGAGTGACAGATCTGTTGTTATTATTGGTAAGCTCTGTAAACTATTGGGAAGAACACCGTCACTTACTGTTGTTACACTCACTGACCACACAGCTGAGCTCCAACAGACACCACTAAGACAACTACACCGTGCAACCCCCCTCCCCCACAAGAGCCCAGAGAAGTAGACCTGGGCTCTGGCAGCCACTCAATCATTCTACTTCCTGTATCCCACCGAAGGCGGAGATGGCTTGTATTTGGTTGCCTATGCCAGGTCTCCAACACCTGCCTGGGACTGTTTAGGAAAACATAAAATATTCTCTGTGATATTTGTGGGTGAATAACTGATTGAATGACAGCATGCAGGTTTTCACTATGACCTGGGACAGACACAGCCTGACTATTGGTGATGGAGACTTGGCGGCACTGAGCCCAAAACTGTTGTCAAGTTTCAACTGTGCTTTAGAATGTGCGTGTGGTAAACAGCAATGTGCCTGACTTCCTTTCCCCGACTTGACATTCCTCTGCATTTAATAACTGCCTATTCTCTATTCATATGGCAGAGAAACAAGGAATCAGGCTCATTCTGGCTTAGCTAACATTGGACATCGGTGTTCTGCCTTTCTTCAAGAGTCCCTGGAAACCCTAAGCTTTCTCTTCTCCATCTTTTTTTTCCTCTCTTAAAAATTCAGTGAATAACAGTGTGTTGAGCCCTACAGCGTGCCTGATATGTGCAGGTGAGAAGCAGGAAATAACCAAAGCATACAAACTACATTCAAGCAGCATATGTTGGAAAGACAGAGACTAGTTTTCAGAAAATATGGCAATGATCAGAGGTTGTGGAGAATGGTGCTTTGGCCCAGGAAGCCATAACCCTGGAGAGTCAAAAAAAAAAAAAAAATTCCCCAAGAAAGTGACATGCACATGTGGTCCTGAAGGATGAGGAATCAACAGTTAGAAGGCCGTGAAGGGTTCTTAGACAGAGAAGAGAGCATGTGAGAAGATGCCCAAATGGACGTGGAAGCAGTGGGGGGTGGGGGGTGGTGAACAGTGGACAACAGGCAGGGGCTTCCTGAGGTGGCTGAAGTGGAAGATTTGTCTGAAGTGAAGACACTGAGGAGGGTCTCTTTTCAGCCTTTCAGATCTGAGTTTTGTGCTGAGAGTTAGTAAACATCCATGCAATGTTCTAGTAGATCACTTGTCATTAGAGCTGAGAGGGGATCGGACTGGGAAAGAAAGGAGGGGCCCATCACAGGAGAGAGAGATGGGTTTGCCAGACAGGAGGAGGAGGAGCGACATCTTACCAATGAAAGAGGAGGAATGAATCAGGGGCATATGCCGAGCTCTGCTGGAACATACACTTATTAGTCATTGAAGAGAAGAAGCCCAGGACAGTTAGAACTTTAGCTATAGAGCCAAAGAGGGTGAAGGCTAAGGATGTGGAGTCAGACGTTACCTGGGAACAGATGGCATTTGCAAGCAAGAGAATGGCTGGGAGATCGGGGTAGGCCTCATGCAGACAGAGTGCTGTAATCAGGGGCTACTTTACACTGAAGATGCTGTGTGGTACTAGAGGATTCCATTTCTTTAGATCAGGAGCCCGTGGCACCTTGGGACCTGTTCTTGGGAATCTCTGAATTATCAAGAACTTTATGCAAATGTAGTTTCATGTTGGCACAAAGGCTGCAGCCTTTACCAGATTCTCAAAGGGATTGGAGACAAAAAAAGGCTTAAGACCCATATATTTCCACAGATAACTGTCATCAATTAATTACATATCCTACAGTATTTAGGATCTGAACAGAACTGAGGAAGAGATGGGGTCAGTCACAGAAATATGTTTCATGTCATGATCTAGTCTTACTCAGTGGTTTGCGGAGGAAGGGGAGTACAGAGTCTAGGATCTACCAATGATAAGAGAGGAGGAAGTATTTAGCTAGTTCCTGGTTTTGCTAGAAATGCTTGTGTTATGTTCAAATCTACACAAAAGCATTCTTCCATCAAATATGTATCTGATCACTAGCAGAAGTTACTTTATTTGAGGCAAAGAACGACCACCCTTGCCACTCTGTGTGATACATGTAATCCAGTCCTTTCTCTGGAGATCACTCTCCCACTACCATCCCACTACCGTCTCTAGCTTTCTGTCACGTTTGAGATTTAATCACATTTCTCGTGACAGCACATAGGCAAGCCTTTCTTCATCAAAACCTCCCCCACAAAAAAGAGCTCTTATTAACCGTTATTCTCTTCACAGAATCTGAGTAGATTCTAAAATTGCCAGGTCACACATCTAATGAGGTCCCAGCATCTCAGATACATAATGAATTCTTGCAACTCAACAATAAAAGAAGGTCCCAGTTTCAAAATCTTCCAAAGGAGATAAACAAGTGAGTGCTAAGTCCATGTCAAGGTATTGGCATCGCTTTCCGCTGTCATGGGGGACTGGCAGATTGAAACAGCAATGAATTACCACCCTAGAGCTTTTTGGGGGGGGTCATTTTAAAGATAAAACCAAGGCCTGGAGAGGTGGCTTGGCAGTTTAGAGCACATGCTACTCTTGCAGAGGACCAAGCTCAGTTCCCAGCACCCACATTGGGTGGCTCACAAGCTGTCTGTTACACCAGCTCCAGGTGATCCAACCACCTCTTCTGGCCTTGGCACGCACAGCACTTACATTCACACATACAATAATGAATAAAATAAATCTTTTAAAAAAAATAAATAAAACCGTGAGGAATTAGAGAAACTGGTGTCTTCACACATGACTGGTAGGAATCCAAACTGGTGCAGCCACTGTGAAAAAGAATTTGGCAGTTTCTCAAAAAGTTAAAGATAGAGTTACCCTGTGATCCAGAAATGCTACTCCTAGCTCTGTCCCCAAGAGAACTGGAAACATATGTTCCAAAAACAACTCAATATCACAGAAGCGTTAAAGGCACAAAAACACAAATGTCAGTTAACTAAATAATGGGGAAGCAAAATACTGTCCGTGCAGACAATGGAATAGTATTCAGCTACAAAAAAGAATGAGGCACTGCTGCCTTGTGGACCTTGAAAACACTACGCTATGTGAAAGATGCCTGAAAATATTCAGAGACTTGATTTACATGAAATTTCCAGGACAAACCCATAAAGGCAAAAAGTAGATTAGTGGTTGCAGGTAACTCAGAGGAAATGGGAATTAGGGAGCATAGGGTAATTTACAAAGTGACGAGAATGTTCTAGAATCAGTTGTGATAGTCACTGATAATCAGGTGACAATCACAACACTGTCAATGTGTTAAGGCCGCTGGCACACACACGCTAAAGTACTTAGGATGGCGATGTGCGTGGTACATGTCCTTCACCTCAACTTAAAGTCAAAAGGTAGAACAAAGTTGGCAAGGGATGTTAGGTTGGCCCTGGGAATAACAAGATCCCGGAATTCATAAGCTTTTTTGTAGACTGCTTGTCGATGAAGAAGTTGAACTATGCTCACATGGGCTGAGGCTTCCTGGTGACTCTGATGTCAGCAATGTTAACTCGAAGCCAGCTAAAGCAAAGGACAAAGTAACCCTCACTCATCAGAGGCCTGAAGAATCGAACAGTGCTGGTGTGAGTTTGTCTCATGAATATATTTCTAAAGTTGCGGGGTGGGGGTAAAAAGCCAGGGCATTCCAGTGGACACTCATCACATTTCTTAGAGCCTCTTCAAAATAAAAGCCGTGCCATGCGCAGTAGAGTAAAATACCCTAAGCCAAGCTGCCTGCCTCTTTCCCCCAGGCTTTGCTCCTAGGGGCAATTTGAGATTCTGGTAATATTCACTTTTCTTTAGCAAAAAAAAAAAAAAAAAAAAAAAAATTTAACGATGTAGTAATATTTGGAACCCTGGGTGCAATAAATTTCCGTTGTGCGGGACCTTCCTGTGGATTCCCAAGAAGACTGACTGCATTTGTTTCTATTTGACTTCTTATGAACCAGCAGAAGAATCTGAGTGATAAAGTGGAGAGCAGCACCTTTTTAAAGGGAGCTTGATGATAGCATTAAATCTTACCATTACAACCGAAAAAATAAAATGTGTTGGTCGCAGCAAGATCACTGGATGCCATGATGTGGTTTGGGAAACAGTAAATGCAAGACTGTTTTCAAAGCAGTTTGCACTGGCCTCACCAGTGCCCATCATGCCTACTAAGTCTTTCTCTCTTCTGTTTTCTTTCCTTTTCTCCCTCCTCCTCCCCTCCTTTCTCTCTTGCTTGCTTTCTTCTCTTTCAGAGACCCCCCAGGCAGGCAAGCACCCTACCCCTGAGCTACACTCCAGGCCCCTGTTAGTTCTTCAGAGGCTCTGTTCCCAAGCACCCTGTCAACACTTGGCTTCGCCATAGACACTCTCCAGCAGACAGGCAAGAATGGACACACAGCTCCTGGCGTCTGGTACAGAAAAAAAAAAAAATGATTGCCCATTTCAAGGCCACAGCAAAACACAAACCCAGCAGCTTGGACACTTGGATGCCCATGACCTAGGAGGTCTGTCACCAATTCTCCTAGTTCCAACATCTTCCTAGGAGTGAGGTCAAGTCGCCTCACCTTCTAGAACCTTCCCTCGCTTGAGGCATGAGGGAAGCCAGCCCTGTTTTTCACCTTGTTGCCTTGAGCTTCCATGCCATGGCTTCATACGTTTTTCATTCTCTATGGGGAACAGAGCTCCACATACTCAAGCAGTCAGGCACGGATGGCTGACGAATCATTTGTTGAGTTCAATGCAGTCCTTCAGATCATCAGGAAGGGAGCCTAGCTGCTGTCCTTACTCCTGACTCCAACCCAACACTGTGCTCTAGCTCTGTTTATTAGCCATCTCCACAGCACATCAATGGCAGGGGTGATGAAATCGGTGGCAGATTTCACTGTCAGGCAGCTGGGTCACTGTCCCCTGGGTCTTGTTGTCATGTTACGGTCTTAAAGTGACCATGGCTGCCTGGGTTACTACCTTCCAGCAGGCTAAGAGACCGCCGAATAGTTAACCGTTAAAAGAGGAAGACCCGGGCTGTTGCTTGCAGAAAACACACAGAGAAGCAGCTTTGAAAACTCCCAAAGAGGCTGAGTATCAAGAACATGGCCCCTGCTGCGGGCAGCTGTGAGTGCAAGGGGCAGCCTGAGGGCTGGAAAACAAATCTCCATCCCAGGCTGGTGCCTCTCCCGAGAGGCTCTGGCAGTAGAGGCAGAAAACCTAAACACTCCAAAATGAAAAAGGCCTTCATCATGGTAGAGGGAGGTTATCATCGCTGCTTCTTTTGTATGGCTAGCACTATCAGTGAGGAATGGATCTGAGGAGAAAGAGAGGGGGGGGAGAGAGAGAGGAGGGGGGAGAGAGAGAGAGAGAGAGAGAGAGAGAGAGAGAGAGAGAGAGAGAGAAGAAGAAGAAGAAGAAGAAGAAGAGAAGAGGAGAGGAGAGGAGAGGAGAGGAAGAGAGAGGAAGAGAGACAGGGTGACTTTATGTATTTGATAGGTGTGATCCTGGGGCCCCTTACCTGGAACCTCCTCATGTCCCTTGGGTTTCCTGCTGTTTTCAAACAGTTCTGATTGCACTTCAGGAAAAATTTTAAAAAGAATCTGTGAAGAGAAAGCAATGTGTTACTTCTTTTTTTTTTTAGTAAACATTTTTTAACCAGAGACTCTATCTGTGTTCTATTAGATTTGATTTGAGGGGGAAAAAAAAAAATAGGCGATTGTGTTTCAGGTCTGGGGAATTTCAAGCAGCCGTGCCTGGGAGAGGAACACTGTTGACCCTCTGCAATTTGCAAATTTGGATGTTTTCAATGGCAAGCTCAGAGCCCCCTCTCTCCATCACGGTGGGGGACTGTTAAGTGGTTCCCAATCTGGACTCCGGTCTGCACACCCACCCAATGGCCTGAAATCTGTACAGCCTTCAGTCTGCAAGAGAGAGCTCGGAACGCAGCAGTGACCTCTACTGTACAGAAAGTATTGCTCCCGGGTAAAAAAAAAATGACAGGACACAACCCAGAACTCAGGACTCCTCAGGTCTGGGCCTCCCACCCAATACCAGCATGCTCACATCCGAAGGTGGTCTCAGAGTGTCCCATAACAACATGTGCAAAAATCATAAAATAGCATATAATTATCTAAAGCTCAAGTCCACCGGGCAAGGATACCCCAGGCATTGATGATTAATAGCAAATAGGAACGACCTCTCGGTCCCTCTGGAGACAGTCCAGAGGAACACAAATCACGATCCATGGTTATTGTTTGTAAGACATGATTTTTCTTTTTCGAAGCCCATATTCCCTTCAATGGTCTGTGTCCTTTCAAAACTGGGCATTTCGAATCTGACAGTTGCACCAGCCAAGAAAAAAATAACAAAAAGAACCTTTGCAACAATTTGCCTCATTCTTATTTTAAAATTTTGTTTCAAAATACAATAAGTTTTTCATTTATTTCACTTGCAGAGTTCTTTTCCTTAAAAAAAAAGAAAGGAAGAAAGAAAGAAAGAAAAAGAAAAAAATCCAGCTTTCGCAGTGTTGAAGTCCCAGGTGAGCTAGGCCTATTTCCCTTTCTGTTACTATGACAACGAAATTTTACCGCAGTCCCAAGGTCCCTTCAGAACTCTCGCATCTACGCCTTGAATTAGAACTTTAAAGGAAAAGATATACATTTTCCCCAGGATTTACCAACAAAAAAATAAGTAGAAATCAACCAGTCTTAGGAAAATTCTATTTTAAAAGCACCGGTTGGTGAGATGATCTCGACATGACCTTCTGCATGTTTTTGTTTTTGTTTTCTTACAACAAGCACACAAAAGAATTGGAAAGCACTCCAATTAACTCTATGTTTCACGAAAAAAATAAACCAACGAGAAGATGCCAGTAAGCAGTAACAAATGGAGGGGAAGAACTGGTCCATCTTGTTCCTGAGACTCTTAAATCTTTGTTTGCTGAAAAACATTTGGCTACACACTCTCCAATCCTATCTGTGAATAAGGTTGGGTGCAAATTTGGAAATGACGGTTAAATATTTTTGCATTATTTAACATCTGGTTTGGGTTTGTCTCTGGGGCCATCTTGTATGGAGGGTATGTGGGAGGTCAGGCATGGCTTTCTGTGCCATGGAGGTGTGGGAGTCTTGATCAAAATTCTCCAAAAGGACCAAGGGCGAAGTAATCAGTGTCCAAGCACTGTGCACAGTATGGCACACTGACAATCTGCCACAGCTTTCAAAAGTGCAGGGAGTGCCCGCCTGTGCTCACTTGGGTGGGCTAAGAAGGAGAAAGGCTTTTGTTTTAGTCCGGGCTGGACAGAAGCAAGCATCTTCCTTCTGGATGGAGAGATGTGTCTGCATTTGCACCCTCATCAGCTCCGACCACTTGCAAACCTTTAAACTGCTCCAAGGATCCACAGCAAACTTGGCTTGCTCGCCGCCGCCACCGGAGCCTCTTTCCAAATGAGAGCCCCCATCCCACACCACATTTGCTCCCCAGCACACACCTGCCCGAGTCATTTATCTCTTTTCCCCTCACGCCAAAGCCAGCTTGAGTGCATCTTCTCATTTGCTCCTTGATTTTTTCTGAAGTTTTGCTTTTCAACAACTGGCCTCCAGATAATGCATTCTGTGTGCCCTGCGTGCACTTCCCCTCTCCTCCCCCACTCCTGTTCCAAAAAAAAAAGGATCTGGTGAAAGCATTAATGTTCACCGAGCCATTACTTCGAGCACGGTGTGGTAGGTGGGAAAGTGCGAAAGAGATAAATGTTTACATAAAATCCAATTGATTTAGGGAAATATGCAGCCTGGTGAAAGGCTTTATTCATTTTAAATTAGGACCCTAAACAGTTCTTTGGATGGAAAACCCCCAATTTTGAATCTCTTGCTTGTCCTGGGGCTGAGTTTGCAGCCTATGCAGCAAACCCCTGCATACCAAGGATTTAGCATTTGGCTCACAAAGGGGAAAGAAGCCGTGGAGAAGAGTAGTAGGGGGAGAGAGGGGAAGATGGAGGGATGCTGCATTATTAAATATATAACTGCTAGGATGGATGATAACATTAGTAATAAGTACTGCTGTGGATGTTTTTAACATGTGAATTTAAAAATTAATTAAAAGAAATTCTAGAGTTTACAGACATTGTCAGATCTCGCTCAATATTTTATTTTACTGATGTCTTCACACACACACACACACACACACACACACACACACACACACACACACACACACACACACCTTTCCCAACTGCTGCTTGGTACAAAACTCTTCACTATCCATATCGTATATTAGCCACAGAGAAACTTGCAAGGAACAAATTCTCTCAGAATCCCTTGGGTCTCGATTCCTCCAAAACCAGAGGTGCCTGGAGAATGTCAGCCCTCTCTATTCAGAAACAGAAAACCCCAAAGAATTCCAAGATTCAGATCAAATGTGCCGATTCTCCTTAGAATGGGAGTGATTTCCACTTTCCCCAAACAAGAGTGATGATGTGAATATTACAACCACTTAGCACACTGCAGTTCGCCAGTCTTCTGACTGCATTCCTAACGAGTGAGACCAAACAACAGTTGGGTAGCCTTGCTTTGGGAGAAGGAGGTGTGGGGATGTTGAGTCAACAACCAGACTGCAGACCCTGCCATTCCAGCCGGACTCCTGGGTCACTGAGGCAGTATCATGTCCCAGAAGGCTTTGCTTCACTCTAACAAATACCCACTGGAAGTGAGCTAGCCTTGGCCACGTGACCACACTATCCCCCTCCTCAAGGCCTTAGTCTCCCTGACTATTAAAGGAAACATTTAACTTTATTATTCTAGAGTTCATTGCAACACCAATGTTCTACGATTGGGAAAAATAAATAAAAGACAGAAGTTAAGAGCCTTCCAGAAAGAGCTACTTTGGGGCAAAGAACCTACTGATGACCAAAGGAAAAAGAAAAGAAAAGAAAAGAAAAGAAAAGAAAAGAAAAGAAGAGAAGAGAAGAGAAAAGAAAAGAAAAGAAAAGAAGTCATTAAAGTCCACATATAGGGCAAGTTGCACCCCTCTGACCCGTAAGATCTTTTTCTGCCTTCCTGAGGAAAGGGAACGTGACTGAAGATCAGAACTCAGAGCCCTCTCTAACCCTGCCCCCTTCTGTATGATGAATGGCTAAAGGATTGGGGTACACCAAAGCAGAAGAGGAGATTAATTGTCATGTCTCTAGGCTGGTTCTCCTCTTGTCCTACAGAACACATTCTAAGACTCTGAAGGGATGCCTAAAACCATTAGTAATACCAAACCCTGTGCATTCTCTGGATTCCCATATACATGTGACAGTTTAATTTATAAATTTGGCACTGTAGGAAATCAGCAATTCCTAATTCATAAAATTCAACAACTATAACAACGTGCTGTAATGAAATTTTAAATCCATGAGTTGTTCGTGTCTGGAATTTTCCATTTCATAATGTGGGGGCATAGTTGACTGACACCTGGAGAAGTGAGGCCATAGAGAAATAGACACTATATTGTGTACTTGGTACACAAAGCATCATCTAAGTCTTGGAACAGTCCTTCCAGTGAAGAGCCATCTCATGAGTTGGGGGAAAAGGCCTCAAGAATTTGAGAGAAGTGTCAGGGACCAAACAGGGGACACAAAATTGGAACCTGGATCTTTGTGGCAACTAGCGCCATCTGGTGCTCTCTCTTCCCCACACTATGGTGATGGCTATACCATCACCTGAGTATACTTTAAAAACATGAAAGTACACATTTCCAAGGGTCAGCAACATGATATGTAAATCACATCTCAGTAAACCTGCGAAGTGTATCTTCCTATAAAGCAGTCTAAATGAGAAAAGAACAACAACAAAAAAGAAGAAGAAATGAATGGAGTAATGAGGAGGGAGGGATCTGGCTTCTTGAAGAGCAAATACACCCAAGAAGAAAACATTAGGTCAAAGACAGTTACCAAGGAAAACCCACTTGACATTGAAAACCTCTTCTTGACTGGTATGACCAATGTGTTTCAAGTGTGTTCTGGATGTCATGAAAGGTCACACACACAGTGGTAAAGGTCTTGACTTTTCAAAGCACACAATCAAACCATTCAGGTGTACTTGCCCCAGCGTTTCAAATGACTCTAGAAGCATCTAGATGTCGGTCTGAATCAGATCAAAGCATATTGCACAGTATCCAAGAACTCCGTCTTTCCCCTTCAAGTCTCTGGGATACTGGGATAGTGTGCATTGTTCAAGAACACAATGGAACTCTCCAATGGCCCAGACTTGTCCCAACCATCTTGAATAGAAACTGAAGTTCAAACTAACCATACAATAGAGGTCAAAGCTAGTGTCCAAAGGTAGAGGCAGACGTACCACAAAATTCACAGGAAGGACAACTATTGGACATTCTTTTCAGACTCTAGAATTTTTACCACCTATTTGAAAGATCACAGCCAGTGTCCTGCCTCTCAGACTTTCTGGAAGAGACTGCTCAGTGTATCTCCAATTTTAAATCTAAGACCTAATCCTTTTTTTCTTAATTTTTTAATACAAAACGTTGTCAGTCAACCACCATAGAAAGATTCAAGAAAACTATACAGAGATGCACATTGAAGAGATGCACCCTAGTAACAGCTACCATTACAAGGAATTATACTCTATGTAAAATGAATCCCTCTGAAGCTTCATTTCTGACCCCTTCAAGTGAGAAAATTTAATTTCTAGATTAGAAAGAGCTTCTGTCATAACATAACCATGTCTCATACACCACAGACAAGATGATACCATATATTCTGTAAGGGCCAAGAACAATGGTGCTGTGTCTGCCATAATGGCCACATAAGCAGGCAGACTCTCTAAGCTGAGCCAGACATCTGGTTACTGTTTCCTCGCAGGTCATGTAGGTACATAAAAATAGGTGTCCGTTGATCTTTTAGGAAGACACCTTTTATCTGGATTAGATATCAAAACTTTTTTAAAAGCCTAATTAATTAAAATGCAGTTGGCTTTCATTACTCAAGCGCAATTCAAAAAAGACAATAGCCCTTTTCCCTTAAAGCACTCTTAAAGTATTCCAGCTACTAAATGTATGGATGTCTTCATTGGAAAAGGAATGGGCAGATGCGCTCTTCTCCTAGGATCTTTCCAGGTGGTCTCATCCTTCAGGGATCTGGCAACCCAATCTCTAGTACCAAGGTGAGATGTTGTGCTGGATGGGCACACAGACAGGTCTACTGCTTCATCTTGAGAACACCCTCAAGATAGCTGACCCTGCTTGTAGTGGTGAGAAAGCCTTCGTGGGCATGGCTCCCACTTGTGACTAGTGATGAACACTAGGATTTTCTCTTTAATCTAGATCTTTGTTGTCTTTTCTCGGCCTTCCAGCAACAAAAAGAACAGTTTCTTCCAGGAGAAAAGCCCCCAGAAGGCTCCAGATTCAAGTATCCTAAGACTCAGCCTCGGCCTGAAGATGAAGCAACTTGACAAGCCTGATCCCTAAGGAGTCCACCCAGTGCCCTGAAGATGTCAGGACCCAGTGACAACTCTGACAAATGTCAGGAGAGACTGATAGGCCAAACTCCCAATGGTCTCTTGTTACCACCCCAAACAAATTGTGGGTGGAGCATGGGAGAGGTTGGTATTTGAGGTTGAAGTGACTAGCATGAAGGCCTATCTCAATACCCATGGGTGGGGAGTGGTTAATGAGGGGTGGTTAGACCCATTTTTTGTAAGCTAGTGTTCTATCTTCTCCATTTACTTAAGAAAAAACATTTAAACTGTAAACATAATACATGAACAGAGAGAATGTATGTCTCTGCTCTACTCAGACATTCCTAAGAACGAAACACATTATTGTTAACACTGACTTACCTGGATTGTTTCAGTGAAAGGTTACTAGGATTTGACTTTTTAAGCTTACAGGGAACAACATTTTTGATACCAGGTTTCACTATGTAGCTGGCCTGAAACTCACTTCCTAAATCAGGCTGGCCTCGAACTCATAGAGATCCACCTGCCTCTGCTTCCCAAGTGCTGATTAAAGGTGTACACCATCACACCAAGCCTACAGAAACATATATATGAGTTTCTCTGTGTAACAGCCCTAGGTGTCTTGGAACTCACTCTGTAGCCCAGGCTGGCCTCAGACTCACAGAGATCCACCTACCTCTGCCTTCCAAATGCTGGGATTAACAGGGAAATATTTTTAAGCAATAATTTTTCTTGATGGGAATCAGAAATATTTTAAGAAACAATTTTTCTTGATTCCAACTATACTCAACCTCCCTAAGCCCTCCTGACTCAAAGTCTGTGGTGACAGTAATAATAAGGTCCTATATTCTTTAGCTCCTGTTACATTACTTGCCATGCATGGTTTCATTAAACCCTCCCAACTTTGAGTAGGCATATTAATGTCCCGGTTGTATGGAGAAGCTGAAACACTCTCAAAAATTATCAGATAAATTATCCAAGGTGGAAAAGCCCACAGAAGAGTGGGATAGGAGGCCAAGCTCCAGTGTGTCTGTCACTTAGCAAACTGTCACTGCACAGGGAGTTTGTCTAAGCTCCCAACACACTGGCAGGCAGCTCTTTGCTTTGGGGACACACGCCCCCTTGGTCTCCATTGGCACCGTCATGTCCCTTTCTTCTGGAAATGAGTGTGGAGGCAGTCTTTTCTTCGTAAAACCAAACAAGCACATAAACAACAACAACAAATGTTAATTGTTTCTATGGGGTCTGGAAAGCTCTGAAAACCCAATGGCGACATTGGTGTCTGTAGAAGAAAATAGGAACTCCATCAAACGTTTAGAAGACATCTCGAGAATTCAAATGGCTTAAGTAAGCACCACCCCAAGAGTGGCAGGGCCCTAGAGAGAAATCAGAAAGCGACTGGACTGGCTGAGGAAGACTCAGACCATTTGTTCACCGAACTCTATGAAGGGAGAAGGCAGAGGAGAGCGGCACATGAGAAGCTGAATGCAATCTTAGGGAAGCACTTTCTGAGAATTAAGTCTCTCAAGCTAAACCTGAAAGAGTTTTAAGTAATTAAGAGAGAGGAGGATTTCCTAGGGTAGAGATTTTTAAATAGACCCAACAGCTAATTCCTTTGACAGCTGATAACTCCAGTGTCGCGTGTGGCCGCTAAAGGGAAGCCCCTACTGAACCGCTGTCACGTGACTTCACAGCCACTGTGAATAGCATTGTGATTATTGTTGCTTAATGTTTATTATGAAATTAGGGACTGCCCAAAGCCGGTATTAGTTTATCCATGCAAGAAAAGTGCCTGGCAGGTAGTAAGTTAGAGTCCTTTGCTAGGCACATCCCTACCCCTCTCCTCTGCAGGACACCTCCACACCCACTCTCTTTTGGGGGAAGCAAAATGTGTGGGCTCAGAGGTCAAAGACAATGTTTTCTTTAATCACTTCCCACCTTGTATTTTGAGGCAGGGGCTCTCCTTGGCATGGTCGTCTCCACTGAGGTGTGGCTGACTTGTCTCGAAGCCCTAGGGATTCTCCTGTCACCTCCTCCCCAACACTACATCCCATGCATGTGCCAGCGCACAGTAGGACGGCACTCATGCGTCAGTGCATACTAGGACCACACACACACACACACACACACACACACACACACACACACGTGCCAGCACACCTAGTTCTTTACGGGCGTGCTGAAGCTCAATGTTAAGTCCTCGGCATTGCCAACAAGTACTTAACCAGCTAAGCCATCTCCCTGCCCCTCTTCCACTATATTTTAAAACAAAACTACTCCCCAGGGAGTTGTCACAAGCCTAGATTGGATTCTCCCAGGACACGGTATCCTTCCAATACTACTATGTACTCCCCACTCAAATTTCCCTTAATTGTTGGGGGACATACTAAAGGGGAGGAACGTAATTAGTCCAGCCCAACAAGATTACAGGAGAAAAAACGGCAGAAGCTGGCTGCTCCAAGTCCTCAACACTGCAGTCAACTGGTCAGTGAAGTAGTTCAGGGCACACAGGCAGCATGCCGACTCCTAGCTGGCACCAGGCCCTTGGATTCATTTTCATTCCTTTGGTGCTCCAGTGACAAGCTCCTGGAAGAGGCCTTTCAGATTGGCAATAGAGCTCTGCTCCTCAACATGGTGCCTTCTGGGTAGGCTCTTTTGTATTCATGCAGGCACTGGGAGGCAGGACTTCCCCACTGTGTAAATCTGACTCTGTATCAATAGACTTTATCTCAAAGCCATTTCCCCATGCCTCCTGAAGGGTCTCCCACAGCCCCAGCGGCAAGCAATTGACTGCGAAGTCACTAAGCTGGAGAGGCAGGGCAAACACCTCTGTTCATTCTCCTCTTACTCCCAACCAGTAACACACTTCAGTTGCTCAAGAGCAGGCTTCTGCACAGAATTCATGTTTTATGCTATATTCAGCCTCATCCCCCTACGTTCCATTATTCGGCACCACGGGAGAAAACATCTCCAAGGAAAAGTCTCTGGATTGCACTCAGATCAAAATCCTACGCCATTAATGAAAATGATTACAGAACTCTTTGGGCTTGAATTGGAAAGGAAGCCAACACTAAAAGTGAGTTTGTCATTTTAATTGTCCCCAAAGATGTCTTTGGGGGGGGCTCTTGGCAACATAATTAGATCTTTTATCTTTTTTTTTTTTTTCTAGTGTTGGGAATCGAACTCTGGACCTTGTGACTGCTATCCAAACATTCTACCACTGAGCTACATCCCAGTTTCTTTAATTTTCAAACCAGGTCTTCTTTTTTTGCCCTGTCCCTTTCCCTTCTCATCCCCCAAGGAAAAGGGGACCCAATAAAACCAAATCACCTATACACATTTGCTTCACCAATAAGGGGGTTGGGGCGGGGGGAGAGAAACAAAAGAAAAGAAAATTTTTTCTCTGAGACTTCAGAGTGAGGATACAAATCTATTTTCCTTCCGAGTACAATGACTTCTTGGATGAAGGAGAGAAATGAAGTTATTAGCCAGTCATGGGCTTTAATGGGTCCTCAGCCCCAGTCCCTGTCAATCCTGGCCTCCCCTCCCCTCCCCCTCCGGTTCTCTGCCCTCCCAGCGAAACTCATCTATGCTAGGCTGAGCAGTGAACACCAATTACACCAAGAGCCCTTTGCTGCTGCCTGGTCCGCTGGTTTTTACTGTTTTGCCAGATGGTTGAGGCCAATGTGTAAAACTCTCTACCCTACCATTAATTCATAACTCAGTAATAACTTTCCCACGACTCTGGGAAATTGAAATGAAGTGCAAATGTGAATATTTGGAAAGGGAATCAAGGTTGGACAACTATTTTACACCTGCCAGAGTCGATACCACTGAGACCAAAAGATAGCCCGATTGCAGCAGACTGGAGTGTGACTCGCCCAAAACCAAAGACAGACAAGTAAACACGCACTACTGGAGAAAAGTGAGGAAGAAAGCTGAGTGGGTGCATGCCTTTGGAATCGCTTTCCTCTCCTGCCTCCAGTTTCTACCGATTGCACCTACGCGTTCACTCGATAGTGACCTTGAACATCTCTGTAACATTAGACTCTTATGACAGATTCATAGATTAGCGGATACGAGTGCATTCTCTTGCTAAGACAGGACACCATCCAATGTTTGTTAGCATCATTAAACTAAAACTGACTTTTCACCTGCTCCCATACCATATGCAGCTGCAAATTTTTAAATTAAACTATGAAGCCATGCATAAATTTACATATATTACAGACTAGCCTCTCCATTTAACATGCAAATGTACTCCAATGTTTCAGAACACCTTCTGTCGCTAATTAATTTGCTGAATTATAATTAGACTAATCCTGCATAATTAATAAGCACAGATTTTTTTTTAATTTGTAAGCAGCTTGAGGAGATCATTCACTTCCTTCTATAAACTGCTAAGTAAGTGTTAAAAAAAATCTGGAAAGAACATGTGTGAAAAGGTATGTTTGATGTCGCATACAAACTCAAACTAGCATGGAAGATACAGAAGTCAGTATTGATAATGGTGCATATTTGAAGCCAGCACTCAAACAATCAAAAAAAAATTACACCCAGAGGATGAGGACTAAGTCTCCCTTTGTCTCCTTGTATATAGTGTTTTATTCTTTGCCGTCTATCCGTCGGATCTTCCAAGATCACAGAGGCGGGGAAGGATTAAAGTAACCGTATGTTGTATTAGATGAGATAATGATATTAACACTCTACTGTATATCAAAACACTCTGTGCATGCTGGGGGCTTAGAAGCCTCTTTGATGGTATTTGGAATCATTTTCATTTTGGCTGCCAAAACACCCCAGATCCGTCTAGTGGAAACAATTAAGTTCCATTAGGACTGTATCCATTTGGTGATGGCTACAATGTAGGGTCCCTCTTCAACGTGGGAGAGTCGAGCCTGGAATCTTGAACACTTGAACATGTGAACCTGCTCAGTTTTATGACAAAGCAGGAAACTTAATCTTGTCATCTTGGTCGTCCCCCCCACCCCTCCCCCCCATTACAAGCCAGGTTCAGGAAAGCTCCAGGACTAGAGAGAGAACATGTGAAAATACTTGATGCAAGACAGGAACGTGGAAGGCCAAGGCGGGCTGCACCGGTAGTCGGGCAACTCAAAAGAAGACTAGAGACGGCATGGGAAACGTGCCGAGGAGAGATGAAGAAAACTTCAGAGGCTAGAACTTCAGCTTTTCCACACAGTGAAACAGTAACACCAGTAACGGAAGGGCTGCCTAGCCTGAAGCACTGAGCGGGTTAGCGACGTACACCTGGCTCTCTTGAACTCCGGATCTCCCTGGCTCTGCCTCCCAAGTGCTGGGATTAGAGGCTGGCACTACCCCTGGCTTATTCAGTGCTGGGGATGATCCATGCTAGGAAACAGGCTAGAACTTCATGCTAAGTGAAGACTCTGCCAACTGAGCCATATACCCAGCCTGAAATACATATATATAATTAATATGTGTGATTTTATATTACATATGATATTATATGATGATAAATAATACTATATGCATATGAATAATACATTATAACATAATATATCTTACTATATAAATAATATATAATATATAATATATAATATATTATTTTATATCATTATACTTATAACATTTATATGTATAACGTATAATAACATATTATAAAACATAAATATATAATAACATAAATAATACATAATAAGAAATATAAAAGCTTCAACAGAATTATCTTCTTAAGGACAGGCAGCAATCTTCCCAGAGTCATTACTACACCACATACACTCTCCTACTGCCAAGAACCTAACAATAATTCTTCTCTTTTTGGACAAAAGTAAGAGATGAATTATCTTGTTGAGTTGAGAAGAAAGAAGAGAAAATGAATAGCTGATCCTCCGCTTGGCCAAAGCAGAGGGCCAACTCCATCTTCATGAAGGCCATTTACTTGAGAGGCCTCCTGTCCGTATCTGGAAGGAGAGGTCCTCTCTCATCAAGTCAGCTACCTCACAGGGCTCTTGCAACAACTAACAAGTACAAAAAAAAAAAAAAAAAAAAAAAAAAAAAAAAAAAAAACAGTTGAGGAGCCTTGGGAAAGGCCGCAACCATTTTTGCAAGCTAAGGGCCTTCCTTATTGCTGGGTGACTGAGAAATGCACAAA
Organism: Peromyscus leucopus; assembly: GCF_004664715.2. Classification (NCBI taxonomy): domain Eukaryota; kingdom Metazoa; phylum Chordata; class Mammalia; order Rodentia; family Cricetidae; genus Peromyscus; species Peromyscus leucopus. The sequence continues at coordinate 55,673,674 of NC_051070.1, forward strand.
GCTTGGAGAAGTTCTCTAAGTCAGGGCTTGGAGGAGATGAAATGATTCAGAAAAAATGTTCCTAAAGCCTAAATGTGTGGGAGGAGAGTGAGTGTGCCTTGAGTCGTTCCCTAGAAAACACACCGGTATAACAATGCAAATAGGAGACAAAAAAATTATTCTTTTAAGAAAAAAACAAGATTCATGAAAACGCATCGGAGTGTCCAGGGCTTTCCATGCAGTGTAATGTGTGGTATGCTTGCCATTTTGAAACACAGGAGTCTAGTTTCTCTCCAGTTTAGACCGTGAGTGTGACTGTTTTTCGGAAGCAGGGAAACGTTTACTGGTTAAACTCCCAGGGTGAAATGGAGGGCCCCCAGGCTTCCTCCCGTGGGGTGCTGGCCTGAGTACTCCCAGGACTTGTTGGAGCTGAACTGAGAACTAAGAAGAGCCACGGGGCTCAACTCCCACCTATGAATGGGCGAGAGGTTTTGTTTAGAGAATTTTTAAAAATAATTTATTTTATGTACATTGGTGTGAAGGTGTCAGATCCCCTGGAACTGGAGTTACAGACAGTTGTGAGCTGCCATGTGGGTGCTGGGAATTGAACCTGGGTCCCCTGGAAGAGTAGCCAGTGCTCTTAACCTCAAAGCCATCTCTTCAGTCCGAGAATTTTTTTTCTTCTATGTCGAGTCAATTTTAAATTATATACTTATAGGAGAGCATTAAGAGGAAGCAGTTTGGGGTATGTGGAGTTAGTTTGTGAGTCATTCCTGGGAACTTGTTAGCGAGAATGAGAAACTGAAACTGTGTGGCAGTTAAGTGCCTAGCTGTAAAATGGTTAGTGGAAGCCATCACTTCGACTAGTGTGTTTTCCCCTAACTTAGTTCCTAAGAAACTTCTCTAATTTTAATTTTTGGCGGGAGGGATTTCCTTTGCTGAACATGGCTCCTCAATTTATTTATTCCTACAACTCACTTGTCTCCCACCCCCACTTTGCCCAGTTCCCAAACTCAGGATGACGTAGTAGGTTTATAAAGTGTTCCCTAAAGTTGATGAGGAAAGGGGGGAGCTGAAGAGGGTGATGACGACAGCCGTTCTCAATTAGGAACCTGACAGCGCCTCCACTCCAGCCACAAAGGCCGACATCCGCAGTCAGTGTAACCTTCATGCCAGAAAGGGAAAGAGAGAATGTGTGCCCTGACAGGTAGCAGGTGGTACATACGGAATTATCATTGGCTATTAACACCAGGTTGGGTATCACATTAACCACCTTCAGACTGCATTTGCCAACCCACATAAAAATATAAGACCAGGTATTTCAATATTCTGTGGCTCCCTTAGCAAAACAGATTTTCTATTACTTAGAGGTAACTGGCTTTCACTAAAAAAATTTCTTAACTTTTTTTTTTTAAAGAGGAACTAAACCTAGATGATATAAAAGTATAACTGGGACAAAAATCAGGTCAAGAATTTGATACAAAACGCATTCAGATACAGCTAATAATATTCTAGAGTGCTGAGAGGTTAAGAGACAATGATCATATTTGTCTAATCTGACCCCAGACCCCTCAGCCTGCATGAGATTAGAGGAATCATACATTTATTTTCCAATTTGTTGTACAAACTTTGCCGGCTCTCAGAACCTCTATTCACTCGGTAGGAATTACCAGCTTTGGGAAGGTTTCCAAACCCTAGCACCAAAGCCAGAAACTTCTTTGACATGCCATGAGAATGTTTTCCCTGGCCCGCCCTTTGTTTTTTTTTTTACATGCTCTTTAGTAAGCATGAGAAGTAACGGGGGGGTCACGGTGACGTTTCCATACTTGTGTTGGTCGGCTTGGATCTTAGCTGCCCCTCACACCGTCTTTCACTGTCTCTCTCTCTCCCCTTTCCTTTTCTCTGTTCCTCCCTAAACAGCCTTTAGCTTCAGGTCGCATGCTTTCCATCACCCTCCTGCTCTCTTCCTCCCTCTCATAGTCCACCTTCTACCGTGTGCGCGTGTATGTGTGTGTGAGAGTGTGTGTGTGCACACGTGTGTGTGTATGAGAGAGTGAGTGTGTGTGAGTGCACATGTGCATGTGTGTGTTTAAGACAAGGTCTAGTGTAGCCCAAGCTGGTTTTGAACTCACTATGTAGTCAAGGATGAGGATGACCTTGAACTTCTGATCTACCTGTCTGTACCTCCCAAGTGCTGAGATCACAGCTGTGCACCACCACGCTCAGGCTTCCTGAATGCTGTCTATGTAAGCACTCTACCACTAAGGCTCATCCCTAGCCATGTGTGCAGACAGTACGTATGTGTGTGTGTGTATATGTATGTATATGTATATTTCATATTTTTCTATGATTTATAATATAGCCCATGGTATCAATGTTGGGCATCTTGCCGAAACCACCAATAATTCAGTTTTCATTTCTGGAGGAATCTGCTGTCTAGAATTGTTTCTTTCATTTTCTCTTCTAAAAACTGAAGCTAAGACAAAAAGTCCCAGGAGGAAATCAAAGCCGACATGAACCTGAACACCCGGAGCTCTGAGGCAGGCTCTGGACTGCCTTCCCGGTAGATTTCTAACCTTTCTTATCATATCGAATCACGCTGCCCTTCATGAATCTGCTGTTACTAGAGCAAAGTGAAACTGAACAATCTTATCCCTAATCTGGAGGCAAGCATAAAGTTCCTCATGTTGTTTGAGGGCCAGATGGAGTAAACTCATGAGACCCCCATAAACCAACCCCAATTTGTTAAAAAAAAAAAAAAAAAAAAAACTACCATGAGTTCACATTAGTGTTTCAAAACTCCTTCTGATCCTAGCCTGAACTCCAGCCTTCTAAATGCCTTACAAGCTGAAGAGGGTTTTGTTTGTTTGTTTGTTTGTTTTCATATTTATAAGCCTGGTTTTATGTTTTACAATGTTTATAAATCCAGGCCACTTCTAATGATTCGAGTTCCTTGTAGATACTTAGTCCCGCCTTCTATGAAATGTGCCTGCTGCCTTGCAACGTGCTTCTGGACAGCCCACTCGCATACTTGTGCATGCATTCATGATGACTCAGATGAAGAGGAAACCTTTGTCGAGAAAAAGTGTGGAAAATTAGATAGCGACTCACACCCTAAACTTTAGTTCTAGAGCCTACTTACTTTGCCAGAATAAACATCACTATTGAGCCAATGCACACAACCCTTATACACACGCACATACATATAGACACGTGAATTCATACACACACACACACACACACACACACACACACACTATGAAAGGTGATAGCACAAAAAATTAAAGTTACAACTATTCCTCAAAACCCAGTTGCTATTTTCATTATTCCTTGGTTTTCTCATATTCTCCTAGCTGCCACTGACAAAGCTCTTATGGGACCAGAGAGATGGCTCAGTTGTTAAAAATATTTGCTGTTCTTGCAGGGGAGCTGAGTTCAGTTCCAAGTACCAGCCTCGGGCAGCTTACAACACTCGCATCTGGCCTCCGTGGGTACTTGCACTCACTTGCATGTTCGACCATGCATGCACCCACACACACACATGCACATGCATGCACACAATCTTGCACATGAGTCCTTTAAAAATATAAATATAAAAAAATTTAAAAAGTACCCCTAAACCAAAGAAATAATCCCAAAGTTTTCTGGAGTAAGGCAGAGAATTAAATAAATGACTACATTTGTAACTAAGATAGGAGGTGAGCTGAGGATGTAGCTCAGTGGTAGAGCACTTGCCTGGCATGCTTAACGTCTTCAAGCAAACCCATCCCACCCCCATCCCAAGCACACACAATGTATGTGTGGGCTGGGCTGGATGACCTATAGGCAGCAGTCTGCAGGAGCGGTGGGCTGGTTTATCCACAGGAACCTTCTGGGCCGGGAGTTTGGAGTCAGGTCTGTGCTTTCTCCCTATGTGGTAAATTAAAAACAAAAACAAACAAACAAGCCCTCCCCTTAGGGAGTCAGCAGCTGACCTGGAAGTGAAACATCCCAGCTCTGCACTCTGCTTTCTCAAGAAGCAGCAAGTTAGGCCTGGAAGCATGGGAAACGAAGCCACCACTCCCTTGGGAAGATGGACAAGCCCCCGCCCAGCCATGCTGAGAGAAAAGCCACTCTCCACTAGTGTCCTCTGCTGACTCAGGACACCAGGGACCTGACACCAGGCTCTCCCTGCGCTCACTGTCAGAACTGCCACTCCTAGAAATGGCTCCGGCCCAACGCCAGGATGAGGAAGTCGTCTTGTCCCATGCATGAGTCAGAATGTATTGGCTGCTCCAAACCCACCATTCCTTCTGGTAGAAGCAGCCTGGAAATCTGACAGACTTGAAACCTTTTGTTCTCCTTCTCCCTTTTAGAATTAGCCCTAGCCCACCATGCCACAGTGATCATAAGAAAAGCCACACTAGGGTGGCAGGAGGGCTCAGTGGGTAAGAACACTCGCTAAGCTCATGCTGATGAGAAACTGCATTCAAATCCCCAACACCCGTGTGACAAGTGGGGCCCAGCTACATGTGCTTGCAGTCCCGGCACTGGGAAGTTGAGACAGGCAGATCCTGGGAGCTTGCTGGCAGCCATCCTGACAGAAACTGTGAGCTTCTGCTTCTGCAAGAGACCCTGTCTCAAGGGGACGAGGTAGAAAGCAGGAGAGGAAAAGACCCAACATCCTCCTCTGGGTAGATCCACGTGTGCATAGGCTCACGCAATTACTCACCCATTGCATACATCATACACAACATACGAAGATAGTCACACTAAACAAACAGCTTGATGGCTACCCCGTGTCTCCAGTTCTTTAAAATTCTTTAAAAATGTCAAAAACCCCAGTAGCATACCCACTTCAGTGTATATAGATACCAAACTGACTTTAAAAGGCTCTCTGTTTTTATTAGCTAGGTTCCTAAGGTGAAGTAAGGAGACAGGGATCATTTTAAAATCAAGTCTGACAACCAAACTGAAAAGGCCAACATGATGGCACTTGCCAGGAATCCTAGCACTCAGGAGGCTGAGGCAGGAGGGTGGTAAGTTCAAAGCCAGGCTTTGATGTATAACAGGACCATGTCTCAACAATAATCATAATAATTCCAGCGAGTAACCCAGTGAGACCTGGGTCATTATCTCCCACAATGTATTCTTGTCATTATGTTTCTAATTCTACCAGGAATATATTCTAATGTTTTGCCTGGCCAAGTCTGTGATAGACTAAGCCATTTCCGAAAACAAAGCTAAGCTAGACTTATAATTTGTATGTGTATGTATTAATATGTATACACATCTGTTATGGGCAGTGCATGCATATGTGTGTGTATGTATGTGTGTGTAAGCCTTGTGTGTTCTCATCTTATGTTCTGAGACAAGGTCTCACTGAATCTGGAGCTGACTAGACTGGCTGTAAGCAGTCTAGTCAGCCTCCCAGCTCTGGGATTACAGGTCTATGTTGCCCTGTTCAACTTTCTAAATGAATACTGAAATCCAAACTCAGGTCCTCATGGTTGTGTGACAAGCCCTTGAATGACTGGGCCATCTCCTCAGCCCTATAATATTTTAGTGCTGAGGTAGCTAATGGATTAATTTTGCTCTCAACTCCATTATCTTAGCCTGAGCCCAAAATTTATGTTTTTCCTAAGAAGATGAGTCACTGAAAAGAGACAATACCACACATGTCACCTACATGGCATATCAAATTAACTTCCTATGCCTCTGTTCATACCGACAATGTGATGAAGGCGGTGGTGTGATCTGCAGGATAAAAATTAAGAGTAAGGGGGTGGTGTCCAATTACTGCCTCTATTCCCAACAATATTTTCACTTCTCTGTTTCTCACTAACCCACTCTCGCCCCTCATGCACGTTCCCTCACCTGTCTTCCCTGTAAAATTGGATAATACCTCAGAGGGATGCTGGGAGAATTAGCTGGGAGCTTTGAGGAAGACTTAAAACACCTGAAAGAACTTTCTGGCGAAATAAGCAGGACTGTTAATGCTCCTAGCATGGTTTCAGCTCTGCAGCAAACAGCCACGACACGGTTCGAGAATTGTCTTTCTACTCAAAGTGATCCTCTCTCTAGAGCTTAGGCGGGTGACCCTCCACCTAAAGGGTTCTGTTTATTTCCAAAGAATAAATTACTCAGGAGGGGAGCACAGTGGAGAGTAATTAAGTTGCAAGTTGAGGAGGGATCAATGCTTACACTTTAGGGGTTAACACAAAGCTGATTACATCGGGCAGGAATCCGTGTTCCGTACTCAGCTGTAAAATAAATGGGAGTTCCGTGTTTGGAGTCTGAAACATCGCTCAAAACACTAAATCAATTTAACGTCAATAATTGCCAGATATCTGCTAGATTAAATGAAGCAATGCAGATAGCTTTGTTCGCAAAGAAAACAGGGCCAAACGGCTTTCCTGAGCATAACTAATCCTCGAATCCTCTGGTTCACAACCAGACGCCTGAGCCTGAATTCTGACTCTTGCAGCATACGACTTGGCACAAGATGTTATAGGTCTAGCTGCTCCGTGCCTCCAACACACACACACACACACACACACACACACACACACGCTGGATATCAGAGCCGCAAGGTGACGCTTAAGCAACCAGCATTGAGTACAATTGTGCCCGCCGGGACTCCCAAACACACCAGACACATGCAAAACAAGGGACCTGTTCTGCAATACAGAGCTCAGGATTTCCCAGACTCCTTTTAGAATGTTTGGAAACACCTGTCTGGGCCTTGGGGGGGGGGGATCTCTACAGCACTTTCAGACTGCTCTGTTCTCCCAGCTCTGCTATATATACTCCTGTAACCTGGTCATGTTCCTAGTGCTCTGATTATTGGATGGGGCCCTATATCTCAAAACGTGGGGCGCATTTTCACCAAGGCCCCTGAGAATAGTTCCTGGTGTGGGAAATTCTGACATCTCTCTCCCCGTCTCTTAACTCTCATCATTTAAAAAAGTTACCCTCGGGACAAATTTTATACCTAAACAGACCTGTAGATTGCAGAATTTCTCTTAGGCTCTCATAATTGAAGAAAGACACCCCCTCCAGAAGAAAATGGGTGCGCAAAATGAGCTAAGAGGTCGTCAGAACGAGATGTTGGGTGGAGACAAGTTGTCCACATCCTGGGATTAACAGCAACCTGGAGCACGTTTCAACGTGTCAGCAGGACAATGCAGCACCAGGAACTTTTGGGGGGAGGGGAGCCCAAGGGAGACCTCCCCATTTGACAGTCTTCCATGCCCTCATCCCCAAGTCACCCCCACCCCATTAGGTCGCCTCTTCAGTTCCCTGAACTTATTTCTTCAGTTGCCTTCTGACATGAGTCCATACACAAGTGCGTATGTATTGTTCATGTGTGTGTGTGTGTGTGTTTATGCATCTGTGTGTGCCTGTGTTTATATGAATGTATATGTATAAGCACACGTGTGTGCATGTGTCTGTGTGCCTGTGTATATATGCACTCGTGTGTATGTGTCTCTGTGTGTGATTATGTGTGTGCCTATATGTGCACTTGTGTATGCATGTGTGTACATGCACATGTGTGTATATGCATGTGTATATGCATGTGTGCACTACCTCCAAACACCCAGCAGCTCTTCAGGACATGAGCATCTTACAGCCAATCTCTAGACAATGGAAACTTTTTTAAAAACCTGCACAGCTCATGTGGATGGTCAATTCTAAGGTTCAAGTGTGACCAGCCCTGTATTAGAGTTTGAAAACCCAGGCTCTGTTTATAAATGGTCCTGAAATACAACTGATATGAGCAGGTATCAGTCAGTTCCTTGAAAGTTTCCTTGTTAACTTCGTTGGAGGCTCTATTTACCTTTGTGCTTCTCTCTCTCTCTCTCTCTCTCTCTCTCTCTCTCTCTCTCTCTCTCCCTCCCTCCCTCCCTCTCCTCCTCCCTCTCTCTGATTTTAATGTCTCTGCTACCTTCTCCTACCGACTTCCCGACAGAGCTGGTTTAAGGAGTTTTCTTACATATATAGTAAGTTCACAGGGGTTAGGACCACTGGGCATGGGCTCCATATCCACAGATGCACATTGCCAGGTGTGAAGGAGCATTTTCATCCTGTCCATGGCTCCAGAGTGTCCTCTGGGCCTAAATCAGAGGCAAAGCGATTCACCTATGGTAGACGCTGTTGCCAAGGGCAGGTATTGGGAAACATGTCAGCCCATGAATTCTCTCCGCCATTGTCATCTTTGTTTTATATACTTTCCAAGTCTGCTAAGAGACATTGCTTGACTCAAGTGGTAATCAAACATCTTAGGAAACAGCCTTGAAAACGAAAAGGACTCATATCCCTGATCTGATATTAGTTTGTTTGTTTGTTGTTGTTTTTTTTACCTCAATGGCCAAAAGTAAACCTACCATATCTTCTATTTCTCCTTCTCTGGGGGTTGGAAAGATGACTCAGTGGTTAAGGGTACTTGGTGCACAATCACAAAGACCAGAATTCAGATCCCAGGACCCACACAGCACACCAGATGTCTTGGTCATTACTCCAAGCAGGGAGCCACCAGGAGGATGACTAGGGATTGCTGGCTTCCAGCTTAGCTGAAATAATGGGAACCCCAGGTTCAGGGAGAAACCCTGCCTTGAAAGAATAGACCAAGAAAGTGACAGAAGAGACCTGACATCCTCCTCTGGCCTCCATGTGTACAGCGTACAGGCACTCATACGCACACACCTGTGTATACATGTGTACATAGTCTCTTACACACACACATATGCACACGTGTACACACTCTCTCTTACACACACCATGCATATGTGTACATATTCTCTCTTATACATACACATACACCAGTGCACACGTGTACACACACACACACACACACACACACACACACACACACACACACACTGGCTTTCTCACACACTGGGTGGAAGTCTGCTCTATTGAGTCCTGCTCCATTGGTCAGGAAGTCTGTGTCTATCCCATCTCCATTGTTTCATCCACACATTCTGCTTTCTCAAAATTCACCCATAAAAACTGACATCCAGGTCCGAAAGGCCTGAACTCTCTTTACATACCCCAGCGATGTCCTTGGAGATTCTACTTCCGTTCAGTTTTAAAAGTCATGAACATGGAGCTTGGGGTACGAAGGACTCAGCATCTGTCCCTCACCTTTGAAGCAATTCAGACTTACCAGAGCATCTTGAAGATCTGTGTACAAGATCTCCAAGAGGCCCGATCATTTCCTGGAGAAGAAAGAGGGATGCCTATGTGTGCTCTGGAGACCACAGGGAAGACTGTATGCTCTGGAGTTCAGAAACTGGAAGGGATCTCAGGTGACATCCCCTCTGCTGTGTCTGCGCAGCCATGCAAAGACACACAGCCACTTCGGTCAACACCGAGTTAAGTGCTGTGGCTCTGAAGGTGTTTTGTGAGTGTGGTTAAGGTTAACATAAGTAGCCCGCTGAGTTTAGGGTCAAAAATAACCATCACTAAAAATGAGTGGGTTTTGTCTGTTACTTAAAGGCCTTAAGTGCTAACACTTGGGCTGACTGGAGAAGTTCTGCCTCGGGACTGTGGCATCGACTCCTGCCTGAGTTCATAGCCTGTTGTTAGCTTAGCCCGCAGGTTTCACGCTTGCCCATTTCACACCCAGCCTATCGCTCAATAAGCCAATTTTTTAATCACCTCAACACGTGGGATTTCTTGTTGGTCCTGTTTCTCCAAAGATATGTGACCATAAAGGGACTACCTAGAAATCTCTATAATAGAGATAATCTTTATCACCATGGAAACATGAAGACACACACACACACACACACACACACACACACACAAACCTGATGATACAAACAGTGGGCATCTTTCTGCCCTGATGAAAAACAGCATGAGATGCTAGGCCCATCCTACTTCCTAGGCTTTCCAACCAACAGAAGGGGCTCAGGAAAGGGCTAGAGGAATGTCTCTGTGATCTCTGCCACTGGCCTTATGACACTTGAGTCTTGGGTTTTATGTTGAAATACACTTGATTGGACCTCAAGTCCCAGACAGAGAGAGTTTGTATGATGGTGAGGTTTTAGCCCGGCTCACTCAGTATATTAGGATGCATTGTTGATTGGTTTGGTTTTTTTTTTTTTTAACTTATTTCTCTGAGAAATCCCCCGATCTTCTAGGTGGGGTACAAAAAAGCCTTATCCAGAATGAAATCTGGCCTCCATTGATGGAGAAAACCCAAAAATGCATTTCCACACCGGACGAAAATGGACACAGAGTTGCCTGTATCCTCTACTTCAAGAACAATGCTTGGCTCCTCTCCTCTTGCCCACACATCTGTAACAAGCCTTGAGAAAATGCCAGAAATGGGTTTTCCCTTATTAGTAGGGAAAACAAATTATTTAGGATCTGATAAATGTTTGCCTAAATGTAAACTAAATGTTTGCCTTCGGGGTGAAGCACAACTATGATGGGTTTCTGGAACTTTCCCTCTGCTTCTTGGGTTGTTGGGCCTCCAAGATGTCCACACTGGATCTGTGCAGCTGCAGAAAGAGGAGATCCTCATAGAGGTCTGGTCTTTGTAACTAAAACTGTACATGGGGTCAGCTGTGAGGGAGAACAGAAGAACACAAAGCTCTCAATGACTCCTATCTGTCATGTCTCTCAGGGAGATGGAGGGTGGAAAAAAAGAAGAGTGTGTCCTTCTCCACCTGGAAGACTACTAGCCTCAGCCAAACACACACAGATCAGGAAGTGTTCCTAGTTCCAACAGGCATTGAGTCCAAGGCATATTAAGAGTGGTGTCCTTCTCTACCCAGAAGACTACTAAGCATAAACAAATGCACACAGATCAGGAAGTGTTCCTGTGTTCCAGTACACATGGAGTCCAGGGCTTATTAAGAGTGGGCACTTGGTGAGGCTTTCTATTGAAGACTTGCAGTGTTTTCAATGCAGGGAGTGTCTCTTTTAATACTCACTTTGGACCTCTGTCTCTTTCCATTGGGTATTGATTTTGTTTTCTTTTTTCGATTGTGTGTGTCTGTGTGTGTGTGTGTGTGTGTGTGTGTGTGTACGAGTGTGCACATGCCCTTGGAGGACAGAAAAGAGCATTAGACCCCTTGAAGCTGGAGTGACAGGTGATTGTGAGCTGGCTGACGTGTTTGCTTAGAACTGAATGCAGATCCTCTGCAAATAGCAACAAATATTCTTAACCACTGAGTCATCTCTCAGGCCCTAGGTAGAGTTTTCTTTCCTACTTTTGAAATCAGTTACACACTGATTTCATTTGTGTGAAATCATTACACACAAATGCACCCCCTGATCTCTAAGTCTTGAACCATATTCAGATGTGGATGAACAGAGGGAAAAGGATGTCATCCTGGAGGAAGTAGCTTATGAGAGGAGAAATGGAGAAAGTGATAGGAAAGACCTGGGGAAGAGCAATGTGGAATGAAACCAGGGATGCTGGAGTTTAGATGTGACCTGGGAGAAGCATTCTAGGATTTACTAGTAGAGAGTTGCAGTGTTAAGAGGCCATGCGACCTTTTAGAGATAGGACCTGGAAAGGCATCCTCATGTCACTGGGAACATGTCCTTGGAAGAGATGGAGGTTGCTCTTTTGAGACCCTGGCTTGTTCTTGTCCAGAAAAGGGTATCATAAAAGAGCAAGCTCCAGCCCTGCCCACTCATTCTCAGGCTTCCTGTCTTGCTATGTGTTTTCTCTCTCTGTTGCATGAGTTCCTGTATCATCTGCTGCAATGTGGCCCAACCAAAGGGGGCCCTGACCAGAGTCCAGCAGCTGTTAGCATCACGCTCTTCAACACTCCAGAGTGCCACTGCATAGCCTCCTTTTTAATAAAGTTCTCAGCCACAGACTTTTTGTTATTGCATCAGCAGGTGGGCTAAACCAGGCTGTGAGCCTCAAGGCGGCTGAGCTAGAAGCGAGGTGGACAATGAAATAAAGAGACAGAACTTACATAAATACTCTTTACGTTAATGCTCTTTGAAAGGTGCACAGAAAAACTAGAATTACTTGAAGTCACTTTTGTCTGCTGAGGTACGGATGCACGGCCTTTTGGCTTCACTCAGATGATGTCTCCCCGTCTCATCAGGGATTGCAGACTGCGCTACGTGTTTGGAACTTGGCCTGCCAGTGACTCGTCTTATCTCAAGTCATGTACGATAAATAGTTCTGGGAGACACGAGTTGCAGCTCAAAACTTCATGGCAGTGTGCTCCCCGGGAAGTCACTGAAACTCCGGGAGCTCTCACTGATATCTGCCTATGAGAAACGTGTAAGTCGATAAAGGGGAAAGTACATCTCGAAGCTGAAATATGTGACTAAGGCTCAGTGACTTGTAAGGACTCGTTAAAATCCTTTTTATTATCTCTGGCCAGTGTCTTTCAAAGTTGGATCATTTAGTTGAGAAAGGAGTAGCTTTGTGATTCAGGTAATGGCAAAAAAAAAAAAAAAAAAAAAAAAAAAAAAAAAAAAAAAAAAAAAAAAAAACCCTGCTTCCTATGTGGGATTCTTTTCTTTAAGATTTAAGATTATAACTTGCTTGTAAGGAGGGCTTTTTGTTGTTGTTTTGGTACTGTTCTGGGTGACACCAAGCAAGCACTCTATGGCTGAGCTATGTCCCCAGCCCAAACAAACCTCATCTGCTGCTCAATGAACGTTTCATTGGTTGAATAATAGTATTAGTGCAAAGAACTGAAAGAACTGTGTTGGTTAACTGCACCTCTGAAGACCCCGGATCCCAAAACTCATGAAGAAGTGGCCGGTGCCGCTGCCACCATGACCCCACCATCCCCGCTAAGGGACTCTATCTGCATATACAACTAGGCATATCTAGCAACACACGGGTTTGTACTCCTCAGTCTCACGCCACAGCTGAGTACCCTGGGCTGTCTAGCATGGTGGCACATGTCTATAATCCCGGTATGTCGGAGGAATAGACAGGAGAATCAGGAACTCAGGGCTAGCCTCAGCTGCAGAGCAACTGGAGAATAGCTTGGGCCAGCTGAGACTGTCTCAAAAAAAAAAAAAAAAAAAAACCAAGGGAGGTCTGGAGCTAGAGCTGGAGAGTGGTGAAGATACACTCTACACTCATGGGGGGATGGGGGGTGTGCTCAGTGGTGTTCTTACCAACCATGCATGAAGCCCTGGATTTGATTGCCAGCACCCCATAAAACTGGGCATGGTGGTACAGGCCAGTAATCCCAAATAAAGACAGAAGAATCAGAAGTTCAAGGCCCATCATCAGAGACCTATAAAGTCTGAAAGCAGCCAGGGCTACATGAGACTTGGTCAAAAAATAGAAAAGAGGGCAGAAGGGGAGGAAAGCATCCAGTGGATTGCCCAGGAAGCTTTGGAAGAAGCGCATCTGAGTTAACACGACCTCATAAAAACAAAAAGCGATTTGAAGTTGAATAGAGTTGAAAGCAAAGGAAACTTCAAACTAAATTTTTATTGAAATTCTCCCCATTGTGAGCCGACATTTTCAATTTTCGTTTCCTTGACTAGGCCCATTTTGCCATAGAAACTTGGATGTTTTCGTTGAGCGGCGGCCAGCGGAGGGGAGGGGCATACCATAAATTTGGAAAAGTAAATAAATGCTTCAGAACTTCCACTTGAAAACCACAGCTAAAAATGAAATCAAACCTGACCCACCCCTTTGCGCTTAAATTGTGGGAACAGACTCAGTCGGCCTCGATTTTTAAGCCCCGTAGTAAATTTCACATCAGCACCTCCGAGGTCAGCGTGTAGCCTGGTGAGAGAGAGCTTGTGGAAGCTTTGACTCATAGCGCAAGGTTTGGACAGCTTGAACCAGGAAGTATCATCTCCTCTGGCCCCTTGTTCCTTAATAAACATGTACACTTAAAAAATAAATACAAAGGGAAGAAAAATTGGCTTATGGACATAAAGAGGATAATTCACTCCAAACAGCTCCTTTGATGAATGTGAACAAAAGAGTAAAATTTGTCACCCACGTAATATGACCATCAATATTTTGTCCGCTACATTCTTTCCAATTTAAAAACAGTTCAATATCCCTTTTACCTTCAAGTAGCAGCACTTAATAAACAGTGATGGATGGCTTTTATTTTTGTTTGCATTTCAGCCTACCCTGCTTCTGTTACAAGGGGACCATTTTGCTTGGGGGAAATGTAGATCTCCTGTCTTTCTTGGAATGGCGTGTATCCCTCAAGGAAAGACGGCCATATTTAATTCATAACCCCCATCGGCTACACAAACATACAACTTCCCATCAATTAGGCAACACAGAGATGCTGTTGAAAATCAATGAGCTTATTATTAAATATATTTTTTTCATGTAGCAATAATAGTTATTGTGCTGTTGTTATTACTGCCATGTCAGCTGTTGAGACGGCTCCCAGAGTGTTTGATTGGCTTTGATCTGGCTGGGAAGGCATTCTTCGAAAGGCAGGATCAGAATGTGGCTGCCCTGACTGCCTGCTGCCATATTTCGAAGCCACCAAGAGAAAGGAGGAGATGCTTGCTACAGTGGAACCGCCCCCAGATTGAAGGCAGATGACAGGTTCTAATCCCAGCTCTGCCTATAGCTAGCTGTGTGTCATTGGATAAGTTTCTTCTTCATTCTAGACCTTAGTTTCCCCATATATTAAAAGAAAGAAAAAGGAAGGGAGGGAGGAAGGAAGGAAGGAAGGAAGGAAGGAAGGAAGAATTATCTATCACTAAAGACCCTTCTATCTCCAGTTTTAAGGTTCTGTGATAATTTTTGCTGCACTAGCAAAGGAAACAGGTAGAACCAAATGCAATTCAGCCGCTCTTAATTATCATCCCTTCCTAAGACTCCATTTTTTAAAAGGGGGGGGGCAGAGCTGGAGGACTCTACAAAATCTAGAGCAGACATTAAACGAATCCCAAAACCAAATATGCCCATATTTGTGTTTCTATCCTCCTTGTATGTTTATTAAAAATAATTTTGCTATTTTGACACATGCTACTACTGCTGGAGCCTCCTGCCTATAAACAGAGATGTTAAAATTGTGCCAGCACATGCAAAGGTTAAAAACAACATCGCAATGATTTTGGCAACTACATCATGTGCTGTCTGGCCACAGCTGATCTGAACTGAGTCCCCCGTAATTACAGGAGAAGGTGGAACAGGTTTGCTGCTAATTGGAAAATTCTGCAAATGGCAGCACTGAAGTAAATTGACAGTCGTTAGAATATTAGCAGAATGAGGGTACTGATTAGTGAGAGCTCAGATGCGGACTTTTTTTTTTTTTACTGCCGGAATCTACTGGCAAATTGATAATAAAAGCTGAACTTAATAATAACAGCTGTTATTTGACCCGGTAATATTTTTTTTAATCTGTTGCTGTTCCCAGACCAATAGCACATAAAGAAGGCCCTGTATCCACTGTTGCAAAATTATTTTGAATCCCAGAAGGTAGATTCTGAGTCAGGGAAGGCAGGCTGTGCTTCACGGGGCGGTCATCAACAGTCACGCCGGGGTGGGAAGGCCCCCCACTTAAAAACCCTGAGATCTGTTTCATCCTCCATCTTCCAACAGGTCCTGCTCTGCATGGTGGAAGGCCACCACATCCTTTTCAGAACTAGGTCTGGATCCTATTTTCAGTTTGGGGGGCTAAAGCTGTGACTAGCAAAAATGTCAGTGTTAACTTATTTCTCATTTTAAATTGACAGGGAGGAACGTTGGATGTCGTTAGAATTGTGTCTTTTATCAGCACGGAGCTGTTCGTACTCACGGCTTTCCATCACCGCGGCAGAAAAAATACAGATGGGAAGGGACCGGGAGGGGACATATTAATTAGAAGCATGCCGTGTATCTATAGAGAAGGGGCTCTGACATCCCCAAGCAGTCTGCCACGTTATGAGGGAATCCCTGAATGCACCCAGCGGGCTTCCATCCCAGGACCCTCCTATCTGGTACAGAGGGAGTCTAAGTTGGGACAATCTTTCTGGCTCTGAGGCAAGATGGATGAAAGAAGTCCACTGACCCAGGGATACTGTCTCCAGGATTTGTCTAGAAAGAGCCTTTCCTACATCCGAACGAAGCCTTCCCTGTGAAGAATGTTCTTTGCGGCCTTGCCTGTAGTGGACAAAATAGTAGAAACTGTGTTTGTCCCCAAGTAGATAATCACTCAGTGTTGTCCTAAGAAGATATCCAAGAGCACTGAAAAGCAGGTATTCCAAGAAACAGACAGATTACAAAAGAGTAAGTGTAGGATAACTGTTTTTTGTTTGTTTGTTTGTTTGTTTGTTTGTTTATTTAGCGAGAAGGACAGAAAGAGTGGGAACTGAAGTCTTACAGCTTTTTCTGCGCAGTGGTTTTTACTGGGCCGTTTCCATCTCGTTTTATACTATTTGTTCACATTTTCTAACTTGTGTGAAATAAGTATGTATTGTTTCCAACCAGAAAGTATATGTAAATTACTTTTAGGAACAAAGTCTATACAGTGTTTCTGTCGCTTCAAGTGAAATATTTAATCTGTGGTAATGTGAACAACAGTCTGCGAGAGGTTTCCACTTAAAGTCGTGCTGCTGTGTAGACTGTGGGCGAGAAAACCCGCTAGCTAAATGTGATCTTAATACACTGGGCGAAAACCAGCCTGCAAATCAGGGTTCCTTCACACACACACACACACACACACACACACACACACACACACACACACCAACCACCCTCTCCCTCCCTCCCCCCTCACACACACACACCATCCCTTACACACACAAAACCACCTTCTCCCTCTCCCCCCCCACATACACACCACCCACTTACACCCCCCACCTCCCCCACACCAACCTTCTTTTCGATATCTGTTCTTTGAAAACACTCCCCGCCCCTAGAGAGACTTTCCTTTTGTGGCTTTGGACTTCATACTCTGATAATTTTGCCATTCCCCTTTGCCTTGATTATGATAACACAGAACCTCATTTATTCTGATTCAGCCCAAGAGGAAGTCACTGTAGCTTTTCAATTTTGCCATCTATCAGCAGGGTCTGGAACCACAGCCCACAGCCTGGCAAAATGCACTCCATCCACACAGTTCAACAAGTCAAGTTCCTTGCTCCCTCCATGCAGTCACACACTGAGGCACAGGACCCTGTTTACGGAGCTTTGCGCATTCAACAGAAGCAGCAACATGTTAGTGGCCAGAGCTTGCTTGACACCCCTGTACTGTACATGAATGTCTGCCAAGAAGTCGATCTAAGCTGCAATGTTTCAGGCCTGGCCTTAGAGCACACATGCATGGCTAGAGCAATTGCAGATGCCTTGCATGTCCCATCAGGTCTGCCATACATACATATATACATATGTGTGTGTGTGTGTGTATACATACATATAATCTTATTAATATCCTATGGTGCCATTGCCAAAAACATAAAATTCCATAGTTAAGTCCCTGAAGCACTATCACCGCCAGAATTTGCCCGGCCAGGTTTCACTCTGGGGCTGTAAAGCGCCACACTTGCTGCTTAGCAGGACAAAACCCACCCCACTGGCCTCCTCCACGGGACCAAGTGACTTTCAAGCTGTTTCTTGCCAGGAGTGTGGGTGGGCAGCCGGCAGGATCCCAGCGAAACAACTAGATGCAATTGACTGGAACCCAGAATTTTTTTTTTTTTTAAATGGCTGTTTTGGCCGGTGGTGGTCTCCAGCAGCCCCCTCCCCATCCTTCCTGCCTCCTAACAGTTATACATCAGGAAAACAAAGCAAGAGGGGAGGGGGGAGGAGGGGTGTTGCCGCAGCCAGTTTGTGCCAAATACAGTTAAGGGTGGAGAGGGAGGTGGGATTGGAAAGGGGGAGGGGGGGGGAATCAAGTCACTTTCAATCAAGTGTCACACCTTTAAATAGTGGTTAAATCTCTGCGTTATGCCGCTCATCCTTTTACAACACGGGCTTCCCTTGGAGAATTCCCTGTTTACACTGGGAATTCCTCCAGGGCCGCATCAATAAAGCTGAACAGATGTCAGGGTGGCATGCCAGCGGCGATGGCTGTTGTCAGGGGTACTGGGGAGGCAGCCACAGAACAATGAAAGCCGGCGTCTGCGACACAAAGCCCTCGCGCGTGGGTCAGGTTCTGCCAGTGTGTAGAGATTCCACCCTAGCCTTTGTCTGGGCACATTGCCTCTCTTGTTTCTCGATGACAAGGGTTGACACATGTCACCCGGCCCTATCAGGAGTGCTATTTGTTTGCCACTTGCACATGAGCCAGTGTTTGTGACCTCCCTGCTTCCCCACTGAATGCACCGCGCAGAGCCGAGAGGCTCCAGCCCAGCCCCAATCTACAATTTCATTATGCACTTTGAGTGGAAAGTGGGATGTAGATGTCCTTCTTTTTAATTAAAAACATGATTGATGAGACTTAACTGACAGCAGGAAATGCAATTTAAATATTCCTTAAAGAGGCACTAACCCTGTTTGCGTCGCGGACCCTTTGCATTCCCTCCCAAAGTTGCAACCAACAAGGGAGAAGGAAAATTAAAATAAAAGCCCGTTCAAGTCCTGTGCGGAGGCTGCGGAAAGGCTGGTAATGTTAGACCGGCACTGCCGCCCTGTAACCAGAAACTTCTCCACCTCAGGAGCGGTGTGAGGCCGAACACATAATGGGAATGCCCGATGCTGAGGGGATGAAAGGCAGCTGAGGAGACCGGAGAAGATGCTGTGAAAGTGTGTGCAAGCCAAGGCGGCTAACTCGCTACATTGTAAAAAATGGCAATCTTCTTCTACAAGACCTCAGACCCAAGCTCTCCATTTCCCCCCAGATCCGCAAAAGTGCCTTCCTGCCCTCTCAGGGTCCTGTGGATGAGGTTGTTTTTTTTTTTTTTTTGGGTGGGGGGGTCTTGGGTGCTTCCAACTGTCATTTTCAAATAAACTTTATAAGGAAAGTCCTTAGCACTTGGACAGGACACAGCCTGAACTTATAAGGCAGAAAGGGAACAGTTACCACTTTTTTTTTTCTTCCTGAAAGGCCCTCTCAGATTCATTCCCTCAGTGACTGCTAAGTTATTAGAGAAAATTCTTCAAACCACAGAAACCGGAAACCTAAAAATCCAGATGAACCCCAAATCACATAGTTGGGGGCTGGAGCAAGTAATCTGGAGACAGGGCCTTCCCACGTCTAGAAATAAGGAGTGAAGTTGAGTGTTGGCCTTCACCAAAATCCACAGCAGTAACAGTTCAAGCTTTATCTTTAACTAGATCTCTCACTTTCTCGGCCTCCGATGACTCTCATGGAGTAAGGTTTGTTGCTGTCTGTTGGGGGAATGTTTCATTCTGCTTACAGTGGAAATGGTTATTTTCTGAGAAATGTCAGCTTAGAATTTGAAGAGCATGCTGAATGTATGTATGATGAAGCCTGATCTATCTCAGAGGCTTTCGCACACTATATGACACTTCCTATGTGTTTTGCACCTTAAGGTTTTATTCTAGTGTTTCAAAAGCCCCTAACAAGCAGTAGATGCTACTACATAGCACCCGTTCCTGCCCACTTCCTGCCTAATTAAAGGCCGGTAACATGAAAAAGGGTGTACTGAAATTTTCACATTAGAGAAAAGAGGCTACAATTTGGGGGGCGGGGGTGGGGGCTAACTATTTAACTAGCAAAGGTTAATTAGAATTGTAGCAATGGAACGTCAGATAACAGGTTCTGGTCAATTGATTAATGAGATGTCAGGAGGTATAAGAACTCACCTTTGGGAGAAATGTATTAAAAATGAAATCTTTTCCAAAGCTTTAAAATCTTTCCTTTTATTTGGGTATGCACACAGGCAAGGGCTATATAGGTTTCTCTGTCAATAATGACGAATCAAAAGCTAATGTCCCCAAGTCAGCCACAAGCAGCACTGAAATATTACCTAAGGCTTCTGACCTCTGGAAATCTCCATTCACACCCTCAAAAGTGAACCAAGTCTCTCCAAGAGGCCACGCCTCCAGTAGCTGTGCCCCCGCCCAGGCCCACTGCTTCACATGCTCAGATTAATTTAAAGAATAACTCACTGCAAAAATCTGGAATTTAAGCAATTGAAATGGAACCTGTTAAAATCCCATTCTGGAAGCCTAAAGCATCAAGTCACCCACCCTGTATGAATTTCACGATGGACTCCGGTGCCCGGTTGAAGGAAAGTACTGAAGACATTTTTCCTTCCTCGTTTGCCTCCAGTGGTGAACAGTCAGACCTTCCTATGGGTGCCGTCGATGCTCTTTGTCACAATAAACCACAGTACATTGTGTTTATATATGTCCTTCAGGCATGTCACAACAGTTTGGCATCCTCAGTGCCTCCACCACTGTGTACATTAAATACTCACGTAGTTACATTAAACAGTAGGGAGTTCACACTTCATAAGTACTCCATGTTTTAAAACAGATGTGGGCTGTCTGTTGTCAGACGCCAGCGGAAGAGCTTAGGAAGATCTCGGTGAGAATGCAATCTCCGAACGACCGAGGGATCCCCCAATTTTCCTGCTCAACGTCCCTTACACCCCAGGGCTAGAGGATGGGTAAGAACATGAAGGAAAGGGAGAGGAACAGAGCTGAGGTGGGAGAAAGCCACAACTTTTATGTCTTACGGTGCAGAGGTCTGAGAAAAGGAATTCAGAATTCGGAATAGTTTGTGGCAAGGAATATTTTGAGCGGGGTGGGCTCGCTGGGGTATCGTGGGATTTACTGACAGGAGAATTTCTGACAGTTGATGGACAGATGAATTCCGTCATGGAAGCGTTAGTCGAAAACGGCAAGGCC
Source organism: Peromyscus leucopus (assembly GCF_004664715.2). Taxonomy (NCBI): domain Eukaryota; kingdom Metazoa; phylum Chordata; class Mammalia; order Rodentia; family Cricetidae; genus Peromyscus; species Peromyscus leucopus. The sequence continues at coordinate 55,694,360 of NC_051070.1, forward strand.
AGATGGAAACTCACAGCTTGTCTTTAATATTAATTTTCCTTTTTTTTTTTTTTTCAAGAGATCAGAATTCCCTAATTCCCTAAAATGTTTCAATGCATCTTGAGGTATTATTTCCCACTGCTTGTCCCCTCCCACTCTTGGTAAGACTGTTCCTTTGTGCTTGTGTTAGGTTTTTTTTTTTTCCTCCTTTACTTTGAAAAAATAAAAGCCTAGTTTTCTCTTTTCCTTCCCTGTTTTTTCCCTCTACTTACACGGTTGTAAAAATCCGTCTTTCATTGACAGCAAATATAGATGATAAGTACCCAATCTCACAAGTACTAAATTTAAATATGAGAAATAATACCTCTTGAACAACTGGTGACTTTGAGCTGTGGTGGGTCACTGGTGGGGACAATGATAAAATCTGATGTGTGGCTGAGTGGAAGACATGATGCCTGAGCATGCAAAGGGTGGGAGGGACCATCTTCCCAACCACAAGACAAAGTCATCCACTCCGTTCTGTTAGGTATCAGGGAGAGCAGGCAGGAAGCGAAGACCTGAAGAGCAGCGTTCTAGCCTTGGCTCCCCCTTGTTAGCCCACAGGACGGTAGACACATCACTGTAGGTTTCCGAGCCTTCATTTTCTTACCTGTAAGACATGGTTGGTGTTGGAAGGACAGAGGGTTCTCAGAGGATCGCCACATCTCCCTCTCTCATGCCATGGAAGCTTTCCACGATGGTCAGCTGTCTACAAGACGCTGAGGACTGTCCCTCTTCAGCTCCTCACTGCTGAGTCTCTCAGAAACTGCACCTCCACCCCTGCAAGAACTCCCAGGAAGGGAGTCTTCACCTTCCACCTGCTTTTCCTCGCTACTTCACAAAAACACAACTACCATTCATTTTTCTGCAGGGTGACCTCATTATTAAGACAAAAGTGCAAAACTTAAAAAAACAAAAATCAGAAACCAACAAAACTCAAATTCCTCCACCTTTTTGCTGCCCTTTTTGTTTTCCTAATGACTTTCTTTGATGTCATTGGGGTTTGTTCAGGTCGAGAGCACTATACAGAGATATCTGTGTATTACCTATTTTCTTGCTATGGTTCAAGTTTAATGCGAAAATACTAACATGTGACAGCTTAGCTCAGAGTATCCTGACATGTCCTTTTGTTCACATGTGTCTGAGTGGTGGGACACACTCTCAGAGTGGCTGGTCTGGATCTATTCTCCTGAGCCGGTCTGGATCATTCAGAAAGACCTTTTACTAACCATGGGATGAAAACACTCAGCAAGCCAAGGACTCTAAAGGAACACAATGGGTCACATTGTTGGCAAGATGAAGTAAGACCTTCAGCTTCAAGCAGGCAGCCCACTTCCATGTGGTTCAGGGATGTTCTAGAGCAGCCTAGAAACCTCCGAGCATGGAGTCCTCCTCAAGCTGGGAAACGCCACATTACCAGTGAGCCCAAGGACTGGCCACTTGACTCTTAGTGCGTCTTTATCTGTGGATCAGGGAGAGGGAGCTTGGGATGTGGGCCTTTGAGATAGAGCTCATACCTCTAACTTTAGATAGTCCGTGTTCCAGAAGGCAGAAACAAGGGCCAGGGAGACATATTCACTGCCACACAGACCTGACTCAGCAGAAGGAGGATTTGCAACACTATCCCACTGCCGAAGTCAAAGCCACCTATCTTGGTGGGCAAGACCCTCATCGTAATAGCGAATCATCTTCAAGGCCTCCAGAAAGAACTTCTGTGGGGCTAAACAGATCCGACTGAATGATGATGAAACTATTACCTACTTAGAAATATATTGTATGTGATGAGTATATGAGAAGCATGCTACATGTGCTAAGAACATGACAAACATATTGTATATTGATATATTTATAATTGCATATGTTTACACATAAGCATATGTACCTATGTATGTGCTCATTCATATTAATATATGCATGTGATGTAAATGACGATTAGAAGATTCAGAGCTCGCCAGCAGAGTTTCTCACAAAAGTGCTCAGAAGTATCACCACGGAAAACAGAATGATAAAACCAGGTGGAGTGGCACACTTTTGTAAAGCCAGCACTTGGGAGGTAGAGGAAGGAGGATCAGGAATTCAAAACCAGCCTCGGCTACATAACAAGTTAAAGATGAGTCAGAACGAAATGAAACCCTGCCTCCAAACACGAAGGAAAAAAATGGCCAGAGAGATGGCTCAGTGGATAGAAACACGGGCTGTGCAAGCCTGATGACCTGGGTTTGGAACCCACAGCGAAAGAGAAAGAAACAGACTCCAGAATCCCCTACCTCTCCACATGTGTTGGGGAGCACAAGGATCTGTGCGCACACAGACACGTCATACACATGCAATAACAGCAAAAAATAAAAAGGTTAAATGAAAAAAAATAGCAGAACTGAACAAAAGGTCAGGGGAAGAATACCTGGGGACCCCTATGCTCCCCAATGCTGGCAGCAGAGCCAGGAGGAGCAGTGACTTAGAGCTGACTATTTTACAAAAATGGGTTTCAAATCCCCCCCCCCGTTTACTCACAATGACCTTCTACACTGCACATTTTGCTGACATGGGAACCAAAGGCAGCAAGGGGAGGCTCCCCCCCAGTGCTGCCCCCTGTCCAGCAGGGCACTCTTTTTCCAAGGGTCTGAGAATATTCACTTCTCTGTAGGTCAGACCATTTCCCTATCATTCCAGCGATGGGCAGTACGGCTCACTGTAGAGACCCAATACCAGAGGTGAAAAAGAATCTCCGCCACCATTTCCTTCCATCTTTAATATTATGAAAAAGGAAACCACGGCGGGGAGAGGCCCTTTTAGTACCCCGTCTAAAATGAACAGCTTGATTTCTGCCTGAGTTCTCAAAGACCTTAAAATAGGCAAACCCTCCTATTTCACTGGGCAAGTCATGATTTAAACCAGGTGATCGCAAGAATGATTTCATTCATTGCATTTTCCATGCGCCTCGTGAGGGAAGGCATGTGGAATATGTACATAGCGAGAGAGACCCCCAACCCTCTGCTGTCTCCCCCCCTCCTCCCCCCCACGGTGGACCAGTAAATGTTTGTTAGCTATTTACAGGGCTGACAGCGTGGATTATTTTCCCCTTGTGCCGAACAACTTCATCCTAAAGGAAATATTTCACTCTGGCAAGATTTAATAACAATTATAAGGATACTTTATATTGGTGTGTGTGGCACCGTATGCCTAGGACATATTTTCACTTAGTATTTCATGAGTCAGTTGATAGGGTGTGACACCAAACCTCATGGGTGTGAAGAGTAGACAGCAGCAATGGCAGGAGCGGAAGACACCCTTCTGGTCACGGTCCCAGGGACTTCTACTTCCCTGCAGGGCCACTGCCACTGGGCAGGATGACCGCCGATATCCCCCAAAGCATAGATAGCCCCTACGTTACACTTACCCTTCTCGTCTGACTCATTCTGTTCTCTGAACAGAGCAGAGAAATCAAGGAAGTCTCCTGGGAAGGTAAAGTGTAATGGGAGCCATGCTCCCGCTATCACTGGACCCTGCTCTATGTTCTAATGCCTGGAAGAACACTGAAGGTACCCACCATGACCAGGAGGACCCAGCAGCAGCCCTGGTTCATGAACACATCAGAGTGTATAATCCACATCTATCACCATCCACTCCCAGCAAAGCATTGTTGGTAACACCTGCAACGTTAGTTAAAATGAAGTGTAGGTGTCCAAAGCAACTCTACCATTCCAAAAATGGCCAGGACCACTTGTTTGTTCAACAACACATTTCCTGTGCTAGAAGAGACTGGGGAGAGAGGGGGGCACAATCCCACCCTTACAGGACTCATGGGACAGCAGAGGACATAAATATGGAAGAGAGAACTCCATGCTTTTCCTGCCCACAGGAAACACACGAGAAACAGAAAACCCCACCAGGGGTCACTCGAGGGGACTTAGAGCATGCCTTCCAGTCTGAACACAGACATTTATAAGCCCCTCCAGCAGCCTACACTCTAAAGAAGCCAGCCTACATCCTACTCCTCCTGGTTGGGTTTGGCGTTTACTAAAGGAATGAGACCAGTTAGACAATACCCTTTCTGAGTACGCGATGTAATTGCCTTCAGTACGAAATGCTTGGCCCTCCGTCAGCCCTCCATCTGCAGAGTAAATGAAGCCTAGAAGAGAAATGTTCCCAAAAAGAACTGGACAGAAGTCCCACTGTGTTGTTAATTGTGTTGTGTGATTGTGATGTGTGTGTGTGTGTGTGTGTGTGCGCGCGCGCGTGCATGCGTGTGCACACACACGCAGCCTCAGAAGTCATTCTTCAGAACTGTCTACCATGTGTTTTGAGACAGGGTCTCTCCTTGGCCTGGAACTCACTAAGTAGGCTAGGCTGACTGAACTGTGAGCCCCGGGGATCTGTCTGTCTCCGTCTCCCTGGCTCTAGGGTTACAAGTGTGCACCAGCATGGCTGATTTTTAACATGGGTTGTGGGGATTGAACTCTGGTCCTAACACTTGCCCAGTAGCGCTTCACCACTGAGCCACCTCCCCAGCCCCTGGGTGTTTTTCAAAGATGGTTTACATCTATCTCTACAACAGGCCTTTTAGACACACTGGTAACTAAAAGAATTTCCAGTGTGTAATGTTGACCACTAAGATGTTTTATGCATGGTCCATGGTGGCCATCAGGTATGGGGACAGTGAGGGTGCATTCCCTTCTCAGCTGTCACTCTGGGCCCTAACTAGGGTACAACAGATTTGGGGCACTGCACACAGCCCATCTTTTTATTTGTTCAAGTGCACATACTTTACTCCTAGACAGTGTGAAGGATTCTCCCAGATATTTACTGTCCTAGTGTCTGACATGTAAAATACATTTATAATATGTATTTATGTAATACATAGCATGGGATACATAGAATAAATAGTAGAAGGCAAACATGTTCCTGGGGTTAAGAAATTCATCACCATATTAATGACTTGTGGTGGCTTGGTTCCCAATGCCTTCTCTCACATATCTTCAAACGCCCTGCACCCTTATCCAGAATGAGCCTTCCTCTTTTAGGACTGAGTTTTATTACCCAGAAGTCCCTAGGTCCTTAAATGGCCTGAATCCCAGCCCCACTACGCTTGGTTCAGTATTGAGAGAAACAGCAAATGGTCCCTTCAAAGCCTCGAGGTCGTGTGTCCTCATAGAGCTAAGTTCTTTCTCATTCCCTTCACTGTGAGAGCATTCCTCCAGTGCTTGGGGGTTTGGGGCAGCCTTTTACAGTCATTAGCAAATGGACGAAAGGTCCCCATGGGGCCTGTCCCCCTTTTAGAGTGGCTCCATGGGGAATCACTGCCACCTCAGGTCACTGGAGGGGACAGAGTCCTCACCCAGCCCCCTCCTCAGGCCCCTTCCAAGTTACATATATGGCAAAGCAGCTCTAGAGATGGAGGGGAGAGGCTTCTGCGCTTCCCAAAGCCTAAATTGGAGACCATACACATGTCTCCTGCCCTGGTCGTGTAGTGAGCAGTTCCGGGAGGCTGTGTTACAAAGTGGGGGTGGAAGTTGGATGCTCCCTTCACTGTCTGCCCAAATCCTCTCCACCTAGTGCCTACTTCCTCTGTGGCGTCACAAAGCATGGCTACTTTCCACCCCCTTCTGGGCCCTAAAAGGATGGAACCTCCACTTCAAAGATCCAGTGGTTCATACTCTTCCACGTTAGGCATGCCAAGCTTGCTACCAGTGCGGCTCACACTGGGCATTCTGGAAAGGTGTAGAAAAGCAGGAACCAGGGCCCAGCGCTCAACGGAGCTATAAGCTACTGCCCAGACAAGAGACAGATAACCAAACAGGAGAGGTAAACTTGAAGCATGAAGTTATAGACAACACGATGCCCCAGCCCTCAGCAGGTGGTCATTCGTACACCTCCAGACTCAAGAGTACCCCTGTCCGTCCACACCTTGAGGCCCCTGTAGACTCCCCAGTGTAATGTAGCTGATTTACTGTTAGGCACCTCCATCTTCGTTCCCCTGAGAAGGCTAGAGAGGGTTTGCAAGCAGAGGTCAAAGTGTACAGTTTGGATCCCCTGGTATTCACTACAGGATTTCCCACATGGTCAGCTTTGCACAGACCATGTGGCCGTTCACTTGTTCACTGCAGTCGTCCATCCCTCTGAGCAGCCATGGTTTTCTGACCTGGCAGGAGAAGACTCAGGCTCCCAGGCCTGCACTCAGAAAATCAATTGACCCCTTAGGGTTTCCAGATTCTCAAAAAGAAAACAATATGTCAGGCAATGGTAACGCATACTTTTAATCCCAGTACGCTCAGGAAGCAGAGACAAGTGGATCTTTGCAAATTTGAAGCTAGCCTGGTCTACATAGTAGGTTATAGGCCAGCCAGGTCTACATAGTAAAACCCTGTCTTGAGCAAAAAAAAAGAAAGAAATTAATCAGAAGGGCAATGGATTTACTATTCTTTACTCAGTTGGCAAATCACAATTGCTATGTGCTTCCCACCCTAGGCTCTCTTGTCTAAGTTTCTCTAGGCCTTATGGCCTAGACCACGGCCCCCTCAGCTAGTTTTGGGGTCTACATGATTCTAGTGGCTCACCTCTGACATAGGCTCAGTTTGTTGCTATTCCTTTCTGTGACCCCAAGGCTGTATCTATCTGGTTTCACACAAGTTTCTATTAGATGACAGACTCCCCATCCCATAGTTAGCACAGATCAGAGAGTTTGCGACATTTTTTCCCCTCTGAAACTCTGTGGGTCTCTGAGTTCAGGAGCAGCTCGACTCAGGAACCCCATGATGGTGCCACCTCTTCTACATTTTTGTGCATTTCCTCATCTGGGTCTTCACTTGAATGAAGCTTCAGGCACCAGTGGCTAGAAAGGCAGAAAGAGAGCACACTCACATTCACCAGGACTGAGAGCCTCGTGGCCCAAATACCAGCTCATAGGAAGGGAGTCTTCATGCAGAACTAGTTGTTTCCTCCCCTACTTCATGTCCCTTTCAACTTGAGCTGAGTTTCTGTTTAGGGGTACAGTGAGACTCTGTGGAGCTTTTTTTTTTCTGAGAATGAAACCCATAGAACACTGGGTCCACAATGAGAATTACGGGTGTCTGAATGTGTACTGTGGAGGGAGAATAACTCAGATTGCAACTCTGTTGAGTGTGTGTGTGTGTGTGTGTGTGTGTGTGTGTGTGTGTGTGTGTGTGTATGCAGCTAGAGAGAAACTGATTGAGGGGGCAGAATTCATATTCCTGGGGCTATATAAGGATCTGGAACTCCCCAAGTCACCAAAGTGTCTTGCTTTCATTTGAAGGCTGGGGGTCTTTACCGGTAAGTAATACATGCTGCCTCCATGTAGTCTTGAAAAATCTCAAGAAGCTGCAGCTTGAAGGACTGTCCAAGCTGCAGAGTGGCTGCCGCTTCTGTAGTCTCCCTGCCAGAAGACCAGCAAGTCCTCACGGGCCCGACCCACCTCTCCACTGCCTAGCACGATGGGGAAACGCCACTTTCAGGATCCAGTGTTTCCGGGTGAAGAGGGCTCCGGGGGCTGGGGAGATGATTCTTGGTAAGCACTTACCTCACCTTATCTCACAAGAGAAAGAAAGAAAGAAAGAGAGAGAGAGAGGGAGGGAGGGAGGGAGGGAGGGAGGGAGGGAGGGAGGGAGAGAAAGAGAGAAAAGAAAGAAAGAAAGAAAGAAAGAAAGAAAGAAAGAAAGAAAGAAAGAAAGAAAGAAAGAAAGAAAGAAAGAAAGAAAGAAAGAAAGAAAGAAAGAAAGAAAGTGCCTTAGGAGCAACAACTGAGATAGTTTCTTGGTTCCTACCTGCAAGTGCACACACATGTACATGCAACCTCTCACACTTGCATACAGAAAGAGAGAGAGAGAGAGAGAGAGAGAGAGATTCTACCTCCAGGATCATCTATTTACATGCATCTACGTGGGAACCCATAACCCCATCACTTAGGAGGCTGAAGCAGGGGAGATCCTGAGTTTGAGGCCCAGCTGGGCTATGTATAGCAAGACACTGTCGCATAAAAATGAACAACAAAAGGCAAAACCCATCTGCTTAAAATAGCCCAACCCCCAGGCTTTGTTATCACATTCACCTGAAAGGGTATAGTGACTAAGGAAGACAGCCCTTGGCAGTGGGACACAGGGTAGGAGCACAGCTGGGGGCCGGCTCGGGAACATGTATACAAAAGCACCTACTGTGTAAGCTCATGGGTACCAGAGCTCTCACCCACGCCCTGTGCCTGGCCTGCTCCATCACACCTTATCCAGGCAAACTTGCTGAAAGAGACATCACTGGACAAAGAAATGGAACGGCATCAAACCAGTCATCTGGAGTGTGGCTGAGAGGGAACTGAGGCTGTGAGAAAGGATTTCCTCTTCTGGACTCTTACCATTCTCCTCCCCCACAACCACACCATCTCCATTTCCTGGACCAGATCTTAATAACCCTATCATATGACGTCACCCCCATATCGGTTTGGATAGAATTCGAGTGTGACCCTGAAAAGTCTGTGTGTTGAAATGGAACCAGCAGTGAGGTCATGAAGCTAGAAACCTTAAAAGTGTTTGAGAAATAATTAGGGTGAGATAGGACCCTCCAGGGAAGAGCCCCTCTGTTGTATAATAGTGGCTGTCTAGGAAAGAAGGGAGGGCTAGAGAGATGGCTCAGTGGTTCAGAGCGCTAGATGCTCTTGCAGAGGACTTGGGTTTGGTTCCCAGCACATCACGGCAATTCACAACCGTCCAGGAAATCTGACCACCATGGATGTTAAGGCACACATGTGGTGCACACACACATATGCAGGTAAACATTCACACCCATAAAAGTAAGTACATATTTGAAAAAGAAAAGAGGAGGAGGAGGGGGAGGTAAGGGAGGAGGAGAGCAAGAAGCTGTTGTCTCCTGTGGTATTCTACACACCCTTTGTGACTCTGCTAGCAAGAAAGTGATCACATGGTGCGGCCCTCAAACTTGAATCAGAATCACAAGCCAAGACAAACCTCTTTTCATTATAAGGATGCTTAGCCACGTGTGTTTTGGTATAGTAACAAAAGATAGAAAGGCACGCTCCTCTACAGCCACTGAACCCTCCCCCTATAACTCAGAATTCCTTCTCTGCCTCACTTTCGAACACAACTCAAACTCTTGTAATGCCATCTCAAAGTATATTTCAAGTTCATCCCTCTACCCTGTAGTTATAGCTGCTCCCTGATTCAGACCTCCATATCCTTCAGCCTGGTTATTGCTAATGGCCCCCTGGTGACTCCCCCATACCCCGCCAAGCCCCACACTCCAGCCCTAGTCAAAGACAAGCTTGATAAGGTTCCATTCCTACTGAAAAGTTTTTAATGGTGTGTGTAAAACCACAGCTCTCGGACCTGAGAACGTTCTCCTTTGCTTGACCTATGAGTCCTTTGACGGTCCCTCCTCCCTTCCAGCCTCAGTACCTTCCATGTCTGGGTCACCCCTGAAGAAGTTTTGCAATGTGGTACACTATCCTCTCCGCACAGGCCACTGTCATGTCAGGTGACCCTCTTCCCATGCCACCCACTCTGGGGCATTCCTCACTCTGGGAAATGATTGATAGGTCTATCTTATCTCAGGGAGAGTTGGCGATGTCTCCCATTCCTATGAATCAAGTATAAGACCCCAGTCACCGGGCATTTTTGGTTTCCTCCTCTGTGGGGGGAGCAGGCGACTGCAACACACCATTCAGAGTCTGTCACACAGGAGACATGTAGGAAACAGCTAGAGATGAAACCCAAATGTTCTTGGGGGAGCCTATTCATCTGAGCACCCTTCATTTAGAGCCACTCTACAATCCTCCTCCACATCAGACACGGGAGTCTCAGCAGAAACCCGACCTCTGATTACAAGCTTTCTCCATGACTTTGTTTCCCCTCGGGCTGACAGGAGGAAGTCAAAGCGACAACCTGTCACCTGCAACCCCACTGCAAGTTTTGTGTGGATGAAGGAGCCTCCCCAAGAGCTGCATCTCTAGAGAACAGGGATTGTCACCCTGAGGATCAAAACTAGTTCTGTGGCTGAACGAGCAAAGTCATAGGGAGAGACTTCCAAGACAGAGGAGGCACACAGGTGTCTTGCTTCTCCCTCCCCAGTCACAAAGCCTTGTGAGGTTTTGAGTCCACAGTCCCACTGTAATTACACCCTGTTTGACTAGGAAATGGAATTCCTGATCGCATTCCTGAATCTCCCACCGACGCGACATTTATAACTACATTAGAAAGGAAATACTCTTTGCTGTGTGCCTTCCCTGAGATAATTGGACAGGGATAACGCTGTTGAGGGGCCCGAGGCCCTTCCCAAAATGACAGAACAGCCATGACTCATAAAGTAAAGGAAATAGTGGTTCCCTCCTTGAGCCCCTGAACACAGGGGAAATAAATGGAGCCTTAACTGAAAGATGAATATATCTCTCAGAACCCCGGGGTTTTGGAACCCTGGGAGCGCCTCAGTCTGATGTGACAGTGGCTGCTCATCCTTTCTCCGTCTGCAAAATGAGGCCAGCGAAATGCTCCAGCTCAAACTCCAGCTCTGGCTGCAGACCTCCAGGGGTATGAGGGCTCCTGCAGGTCACCCAGAGACCCCAGGACGCACCCAACTCAAGGGTTGGAAATAATGACAGGTCTCATACAAACACGGTCGTCCTAAGTACCATCTCCACGGGTGCCATCACCGATGCCCTTTACTGAGGGCTCTTCCCATGCCATTTGGTCATGTCTGCACATCGGCTCCCTTGGTTCTCACCATCCCCCAGGGAAGCAGGGGACCACTGCTGTCCCCATTTCATAAGAGTGAAAACAGGAGACCAGATTAGTTGCTCAAAAGAAATGGAGCTACAGATCTGGCCATGTGCTGTGTCTCCAGCACACTTTGTAGCTACTATGTTATTATACTTATTTCTCCATTTGATCTCTAACTAACAGCTACTGGAAGTACCCTCAGCAACCATGACAGGAGTCATATGGACTTACACACACACACACACACACACACACACACACACACACACACACACACACACTTTAATAGGGATAATTTTTTTGATTTAGATAAAAATCAAATCACCCAGAGATCAGCCAATAATTTTAACAACCAAAGCATAGAAGGAACACCCTGGCTATCAAGGGGGCTCTTCTCATGAGTTCCTTTTAAAATGCAAGTACCCCTAAGAAAGGTCATGTGAAAGTCACTCGTACCTCAGTGCAGAAGACTTCCAGATAATTTGGTCGTTTGTCCATTGTTAGGAGAAAAGAGCCAAGGACATTAGAAGGGCACCATCGGCAATGGGGGTGGGGGAGGTCACATGACTAAGGGAGAGGACGGGATGGCAGAAAATGACTGCTATAAGAAGCAGGCAGGAATGTGGAAAATAATCTTGGCCTACTTCACAGTTCTGCCTAGGGCTGGCCTGGGGGCATTCATCAGGACCACACAGGATGACATTTGTGGTGAAATATCTTAAATCAGCTAAGGGCTAAATCATTATTTCTAGAAACATTAATTTTGTCACCTTTTGAAACAGTCCGTCACAATGAAGAGAGGCTAAGCCGGTGTGGGGTTTTAGCGTACCTTTGCTAGACTAGAAATGCTAAGTATTATCTGCAGGACGTTGAAAGTCAGGGGCAGTCCCTAAGTCATCTAAAGTGGGCCGCACCCACGGAGCTGGTTGTTTTCTGCTTTCATCACTGGCGGACTGATTGCAGAATGCTCACTGGCTCCATGACTTTGGCAAAGACTTCTCTAAACCCCTCCAGCGGACCTTCCAAAACAAGACGGCTTCATCGATGGTACCTGCCATGTTATGTATGTACACACATCTATTAAACAGAAAGCTGGCTGGGATGGGTTCAGTGGGAAGAGTGCTTGCTTAGCATGCACAAGGACCTCAGTTTGATCCCCATCACCATATAAAGCAGGCATTGAAGTGGGTGCCCATAACCCAGAGCTTTAGAGATAGAGACAGGAGCATCATAATTTTAAGGTTATCCTTGGCCACATAGGGAATTTGGGGCCAGCCTGGGCTATGTAAGGATCTGTCTCAAAGAAAAATAAATAAAATTTAAAAACCAAAAGGTGTTAGTGCTGCATAGAGCATGTGTACACAATGCACAAGGTGTCAGGCTCTATCTGCTCCCATGTTCTAGAAAGTTCCAGACCACTATGGCAGCTCTGTGTGCCTCATCTGTCCATAGTTGCATGTGAGTACTGACTGAGGCACACGAGGAAGATTTAGCATAGCCATAAAAAGCCAGAAGCTCACCAGGAAAGGAAGGGTTAAAGTTTGTTCAACCACTGACCCAAAGGCCAAAGATGTCACCATAATGGTTCATTATCTGCCCTAGGTATAAACCCCCAGTCCCAGGATTTGAGCAACCTTCAGGCAGCCTTACAGCCTTAAGTGCTCCAAATAGTATCAGAAATACATAATTCACAAGCTGGAAAATCTGCTAACAAACGGGGCTAAACTGCCACAATTTTAGCATGAATTGATTTTTTAAAAAAAAAAAATAAACAAAACAAAACAGCGGTGGACTATGTATAATTCAAACTGGAACAAAAATTTTATTTTAATTTTTTTTCTTTTCGTTGACTGAAGACAGGATGAATCTTCGTGGATCTTTAAAGAAAGAATAAAATAAAATCTCTGTATAGCTTTCATCCCAAATGAAAATCAAAAATAGACGCTCCTTCCCTATTCCTTCTGATTTGGCATTTTTAGAAATTAATTTTTCCAGGCAATTAAATTAGCCAGTAATTTGATATCACCATCTTATTTCATTAAATAGAACACATGCTGAAATAACACACAACCTCATTTTCATTTATAATTTTTACAAATTTAGTACTCATAAAGAGGTGCTGGGTGGACAGTGCCAGAGACTAGACTCTTCCCTGCTGGCTGGGAGAAGTGATCACTGAGCTGGAGGCCAGGCCTGTCCAGCTGCAAGAGAAAGAGCCAGCCCCACACACAGCCCTTTATTCTCTACTCCAGACCCCTCCCTGGCCACCCAGGAAGCCAGGATAAATGGCACAACACTGGATGGAATCCACCCTCCCACTTCCCGATGGCCACCTGGTATTTCTATGTTGCCTCTGTCCAAAGAATTCTTCAGTGCTTCCCAAGTCACACAACTGTATTCTCTAATCATTTTAGTCAGCTCGATCTCTGGGAACCTGGAAATTCACTCAGAAGTAGAGAGGATGGACACACTTAGCTAGAGAAAAGATGACCGAGTGTTTGCTACTCTTGTGTTCCACCAATGAAAGAATGAGCTACATACATTCCTAAGAGGAAACCAAGGCCTGAAGTGCCCCCACCCCCCATTTTCTAGATGGACAAGCAAAGATACAGAGAAGATAAGCCATGGCTTCAAGTACAGGCCCTAGGTAGAAAAAGTCAAGGTCAAAACTAACACAGAGAGATCATCAGAAAGTATTCCTCCTCTTAAAATCACTTTTAATGTGAACACTTGCCAGAGTATTTCAAGAGGACCCAAGCTCAGTTCCCAATACCAACGTTGGGCTGTTCACAACCACCTGTAATTCTAGCTCCAAGGATTCAATGCCCTCTTCTGGCCACTGTGGGTACTTACATACATGTGTGGGTACTTACATACATGTGACATATACTCACAAAAAAACAGACAGATAGACAGACGAACAGACTCTCTCTCTCTCTCTCTCTCTCTCTCTCTCTCTCTCTCTCTCTCTCTCTCTCTCTCATACACAAGCACATTAGCACAGGCAACTTATAAATGAGGCTTGTGCAAGGCAATCTAGGACCAGCATCTCCGCCCCCCCCCCCCCCCCCCCCCCGCACTCCATCCCTACGAGTGGGGGTATATTTGCAAAGAGGCGGGGCAGTCCTTAGGTTAGGACTCTTCTATATCCTGTTAGTTCTCTGCCTCATCCTGCAGCCTGCCATGGTCACCCCTTTTGGCAGGTTTTGCTGGGTGCCCACACATACTCCACTTGCCCTTCACCTTGACAAATGTGAGGCTTCATTTAGAACTCAAGCAAATGTTCATTCTTCCCACCCAGATCTTTCTGCCCATTCCATCTCATGCTACTGCCTCTCATTTTATTGCACAGGATGGCACAGGTCTGCAGAACGCCCCAGAGCTCTTCTATACATGACTTGGTTTTCATCACAACAACAGAAAAGTCACTGATACAAAGGCTCATTCCATAGATGTGGAAAGACATGGAATCCAGAGCCAGACAACCGGTTTGGGGTCTGGCTTTTGACCAACTTCTACATCACCCTACGCAGACACGGTGCTCAGGTAATTAGCGTTCCCATCTGGGATAAGAAACGGTCTTGAAGTACCTTCCTACCCCAGATCCACTCCCTGGGCACCACCCACGGGTGCACAATCATTCAGGGCCGGAGGACACCCCACAGGGCTGAGCCTTCAGGCCCCTCCCTGGTCAGAAACAAGCAGCTTAGCATTAGCGGAGAGCTGTGGCATTCCCTCAGCTGCTTGGAGACTCAGTCTCCCCGAAGATGTACATTAGGGTGCGTATCAAACAGATGGGATGCAGATTAGAGACCTCTTAAAGGCTGGGGCCTTTCCTCTTTCTTCCAATTTTTTTTTCACAAGCTGCTGTCAAGGTGTGTTAATACCTCTTCATTTAAACACGCTCCTTAGTCTTGGTACATGGAGCAGAGTCTCAAGAAAAAAAAAGTCAAATAAATAATCTATCATGCTAGCAACATAATTATAAGAACATATGTTAGCACCAAGTAGCTATCTTCTAGTCATATTAAGGGAATGTGTGGGGGAAGAGGATGACAGGAGAGGCTCGAAATAGTTCTGGTGGAGGAAGGGTGGCAGTAGCCTGTGCGGGAACCCAAACCAGGCTTTGAGGGTCCTGGGTTCCAAAAGGGTACAGTGTCCCTGCATCCTAGAGCAGTGCTGTTGGGCCTGTACTGCTGGGATTATGACCTCCTTGGAGATGGAGACCCTTGGCCAGCCTCCGATGGGCAGTGTCTTCCAGCAGCCAGGGAGGCAGCTCAGTCAGAGGGTGCCTGCTTGGCCAGGTATTTAGACAGATAGGATACCTGACAGAAGAAAAATCCTCACAGGCAAGGGACATGGGCCTTGGGTCTCACAAATGCTCTGAGACACTGAGGAAAAAGTATTTCCATAGCCTTAAGTTACTATTGCACCACCTACCTCCCTCTGCCCCCATCACCACATTTTCTCACTGTTGTTACGACTGCCCTCAAGTTCAAGGGCAGTTCAAGTTCAAGTTCAAGTTCTCTTCTCAGTTACACACACTCTCTCCTGCTTCTGGGGCCATCCCAGTCCCTGCCCTGAGACCCTGCCCGTCTTCAGTCCACATCCCTCCCTTCATGTGTTTGGGGACCCCTCGCCGCTGCTGCTCTAACACCCTCTGGTTCTGGAGGATTCTGGTACTCACTGCAATTTTAATTATACCATGACAGTCTTCCCGATGGCTTGCTGCCTCTGTGAAGGTAACACATGCCTCATTTGCTCCCCACAGTGACTGTAGCTGGCTGGGGACCCAGGGTCTCTGTTGTGAGGACACACACAGTGCCAACTCACGAGGAAGCTGCAAACAAGGCTCCCCGGAGCCAAAGGAGCTAAGAGGATCAGAGAAAGCTCACAGAAGAGGGCACTGTGCTCACAGCGGGCTGCAGAGGATACCTGTACTCAGGGCAGGTCCCTGGGCAGCAGGTCTGGCAGCTGTGCCTGAGCCCGGATGGCCAAGGGCACCCTTATCCTGCCAGTGATGGGCACAGGGCTGCCATGGAAACCTTAGGGAAAGGCCACATTTGTGTTCCAGGAAGGGAATTAGGGGACCCAGAGGAAGCCAGAGGCAAGAAAACAGCTGGAAGGCTGTTATATTCACCACACTGAGAGAAGGGTGCCTACATCAGGATAGTGACCTTTGGTGGACAGAGAGAAGTTCTGGGGACATATTGAGGGGTAACACTGCTTATTGTGTGGCATTTGGTCCAAGAGCTGACGAAATCGCTCCTTCAGTAAATGTTGACTGATAACGTTTAATGCACATTCTCATGTCTAGGAGCATGAAAGTGAAAACAGAGCTCCATGCAAACTGTTTCAAATGTTATCCTAACGGCTTCTGTACTTTTGTACAGTCTGCTGGTCGCAGAAGAGGAAGAATTAAAAGACGAGAAGGAAGGAAAAAAAGGAAGATTCAGTGTTTACACTCTCCAATAGCGTGAGTGGCAAGCTAAGAGAAAGATGTTTTCATGTGTGCACACGTCTAAGCTGACGCCCTTTTAAGGCTTTCCTTCTGGGGCTATGGATGCAGCTCAGGTGGCAGAGTGCTTGCTTGCCATCCACGATGTCCTGGGTTTGGATCCCAGCATCACATGGCATAGGTGTGGTGACCCACACTTAAGATCCCAGCACTTGGGAGATCAAAGCCGGAGATCAGAAGCTCAAGATCCCTTTAGATACATAGTAAATTTAAGACTGGCCTGGATTGTGTGAGACCCTACACGGCAGTGGGAAGGAAGCTCTCTTCTCTGGCTATGTTTAAATGCTACTTTCTTTTTGGTTATAATCACAGGTTCCATGGGTACTGGAGAGGTGGCTCAGCAGTTGAGAGCATGTGCTGCTCTTTCAAGGGACCTATGTTCAGTTCCTAGCACCCACATCAGGCAGCTCACAACTGCCTGTAATTCCAACTCTAGGGGGTCCGATGCCCTCTTCTGGCTTTCATGAGCATTGCGTTCATACATGTAAGTGCCACATGCATTCATGTGTACCCAATTAACAAGAAAAAAGAATTTAAATCACACAAAAAAGCACTGAGGTATTAATATGTCCCCTCCCCATAAGTACAGTATCAAACATTCATGATACACAGATCAGACCCCCTGTGAGGGAAAGAGAACCAGTATTTCTGATCCAGGGTCATCAGAGAAAGTGGAAGAATGAAGTCTATCACCAAACAGGTGATAAGCTGTGACAGGGATTTTAATGTTCATGCCCTCTCCAAGCCTCGTCTAGTTTTCCTTCTTCAATACAAACATTTAAATGATATTCTCTCTCTCAAGAGGACACACAGTAAGACTTAAGTGTAATCTAGACTAATATGTCAACAACACTGATAGAGAAAACATGACATTTGTGCTCATCCCCAAGGAAGCATTGCTCATCAAGTGGAGGAAACAGACAAGTCACCTGCTGCTCTGTGTTTGCTGATATCCATATTGATCCCTTGGAAATACTTGGCAGTTGATCCCCCTCTTAATGCCATGCCCTCTGCTTTTGAGACACAGGAGAGCGGTCAGAGGCTCTCCCTCCCACTCTTTGCAAGAAAAGCTGACCATTTCCTCTTTAAAACCACGATCCCTCTGCTACATAGATAGGAACAGGTTGGTGCTCTGCATAAAGGTAACCCAGGATACTTAAAAAATACTTCCATACATGTTGCCTCACCAACAACAACTCTAAAATGGGTTGGATGGTCATTGTTAGTCCCACCGGTGATGTGAAACATCCACACGAAAGGACGGCAAAGTAACTGTATCATGTGTCTCACCTCTTGGTTCAAAGCAGGAGACCCATTAACCCCTCACTGCCACCTCCTACCAACCCAACTGCCTCTTATCCTCACTGTGGAGGGCTGTAGGAACCTCCACACTGTATAGGTGAAGTTCACCCTTGCTGTCATATAAGCCCAGACTATTTGAACTCGTGCTTAGCCCAGTAGGTTGACCTTGTGTCCAGGAGCAGTCCAGTCTAGCTCTGACCCGGGAGAGAGCGGACACAGGTAGAACCCAAATGGCCAGGCTGACTCCCATAGCCACTAACGAAAGGGGACTGGCCAAACTCCCTTGCCACAGGTCTTCCCTAAGCTTCCCCGGGTCCATGAACCTGCACAATGGTCTGAGATCTCCAGAGACATCCCAGATATTTTGAACAAAAACAAACTGTGCAGACCCCAGCCCAAGATGCACACCTGGTCCCAGCTGCCCCGTGCCGCTCCCAGCCTTCCATTAGAAATAAGCCAGGCTGCCCAAAGCAGGAAGGGGTAAAAGCAAATAAACCTTGCCTTAATCTCTCTCGTAGATTGGAACAATCTGAACCAACCTGTAACTTCATCCAGACATGCGGAGAAAATAATTTGGAAAGCCCTGCTTGCACATAAATGCACCTCCACTCAGCCCGACATCCCAGCATCCTCTCCTCCCGCCTCCTTCCCCATCTGCACTTTATTCAATGAACACATCTGCATTCCGGCTCTCTCGCTCTCTCTCTCTTGGCCAGAAACTCTATACAACCTTATCACTGACACCTCTCCACAGTTTCAAATTCCAACTTTGTGCCAAATCCCTATTTCCTGCTGCTTAATTTCCATTCATTTACTCTTGTTTTTGCTTCTTCTGCCTTTCCCAGCATGGACCAGCTCCAGCCCAGCTTCTTGTAATTTTTTAAGGAAGGCTCCCCATTGAGTGCTATTGGAATCTGAGCCCCTGCTCCATACCAGTGGCTAGCCATTGTTTACACTACCTAGTGATGTTGCCAGGAGGGCCTGCTTCTCCCCCTTTCTCCGCTGCACCCCCTGGGTGTGTACAATAAGGCCCCAGAGAACTTTTTCCCACATATGGTGGCCCAGTAGGTCTAGTTTTCTTATTGTTTCACTCCACACTGAAGTAGCCTCTTTCCATTTTGATTGCAAGGGGAAATAATAAAATCGAATCTAGAAGCCTTGTTTACCCTACCCTTGATGACACAATCCATCTGAGCCCATGATAATGCCTGTCAGGACCAGGTCTGTCAGAGCCTTGTCATGTAAAGCTCAGTGAAAGGACAGCAGGTGAGATCCTGCAGGAAGGATGGCTGAAGACCAGCTTTGGGGAACAGGGAAGAACAGCCACTTAGTACTTATTTCTTGGGAATGAGGAACTCTTTCCTGCCTAGCCAGGATCAACTCAGGGCTGTTTTCCAGGCTCAGCGGCAAGACAATATTTATAACCGAAGTGTCAAAGATGGCCACCATCTTCCTTTCCAAGGTGGGACTGGTTCTGGCCTGTTGTTTGGGGGAGGTCTCAGGTTTTATTTCGTTTTTCTCTGGCTTTTACACCATAGCCAATTCCATGGTCAATTTCAAATCTCTCTGCCCCAAATCCTGACATGTCTGCTCACCAGCTCTGCCCCCAAGCCTATCCCTCCAGTTCTTGCCACCTAATTCGATCTCTCCCTCATCACATTCAAAACATAACATCCAAAATGGACAGGGACAGAGAATCCAGGCTACGGACACATGGGTGCCTCTTAAGCAAACGTGGTTAAAGGGGAAGAAAAGGACATTGCCATCTGTCACTATGGCTGAAAGAACACTGATGCTTCTTTGGTCATCCTTCTTCAGCTGTCCCTGAGGCAGTCACTACACTGTCTGGAAGGCTGGCTCCCTGAAGTTGATTTATGGTATCAGGCCTCTGGCTCCTGGCCCTGGGTTCTCCCAGGCTTTGTTCCTTTTCTGGAGAAACCTTCCAGACATCTTATGTGCAGAAGCATACTTCTACCACACGAAGTATGACATGGTCTCCGCAGATGGCTTGCACAGTAGCAGCGCATGATGTCATAGGGAAGCAAGAGAAAGCCTTCTTGCATGGTGTTAGGACCCAGCTGTGCAGTGGACCTCAAAACCATGGCTTTTCATTGATTCACTTTATTCAGATTTTAAGAATAAAGTCACTCCCCCAGTAGAGCAGAGTTCACTTAGATCTTCTTACCCCAAATCAGGCCAACAGTCTCTGAAGTAGTGCAACTGAATTTGTGTCATTGAAAGACCTGCCTGCATTTCATTTCACCAAGTCAGATTTTTAAAAGTGTGTGTGTGTGTGTGTGTGTGTGTGTGTGTGTCCCAAGGGCAAGCTAAAGCCAGAAAGCCCAAATAATCCAAACACAGGTGAAGCACCTTTCCTGGTGCTCTTCCCTAAAAGAGCTTCCTCACCTATCTGTGGAGAGCAGAAATAGGTAACATTTCAGTGGCCACCAGAGACTGGGTGCCTCCCTCCTCTTGTCTCCAGCCCCGGAGCCTCCAGCCACGACAGGCAGACTCAACTCACGCTCACAGAGGGAAGAGGACTCCATCTGGCCTCACTTGAGGTCCTGTGTGAAGGGAAGTCTGCCATCACCAGGTTTAGAAGTCCACTTCTAAAGAAGTGAGGAGGTTCTGAGTATACGGATGCAGCCTTCCTTCCTGAAGGACTGTCTGTGTCTCTCTCTGCACAGGGCCAAAGTAAAAAGCCCCCCCCCCCCAGCAGACTGAGAAAGCGGGCACAGCTTGTCTACCCTTGCTTCCAAGGACTGGAGGCAAAGCAAACCCACAGCCTTTGAAAGCAAACTTCACATGCAAATGAGCAAGGAGATGGCCAGGATAAATATTTATCAAAGCTCTCCAGCATAATAAACAAATGAGGGCCTAAAATCGTGGGGTGCCACTTGCTATATCCCCCCTGGAAAGGCTCAGTTTTCTGTCAATTTTCTGCTTTGCCCAAGGGGACCTGTAGACACTCCTCGCACTAAACAAATTCATGGAAGCAGAGATGGTCCAATCGAAAGTCTCTACTCACCGACTCTTTTTCTTCTCTAGAGTGTAGCTGAAAGTTCCCCTGAGAGATGGAGCTGTTAGAGTAATCATAATTCTTTCTCAAAGAACCACCAGTAGATTCTCCAGAAAGCCAGAATATAATATGAAATTAATACATCCACTTAAAATTATTGTTTCCGTCTCTTTCAATTCGTTGTATTATTCCCCTGCTTTAGACACTTAAAACTATGGGTGAGGATAATGTTACCATTAGATATACATATTCATGAGTCTATAAATATTCATGTTTACATATCTATGTAAATACATATATACAAATGCTAAGTATACATACACTGACAAATATCTATATGAATCAATAGGAAAATACCCCTCCCCAAACTCTGACTTCATTTCGTATATGGCACATGGTGGAAAAGAGGTGTGCACCCACCACATAAGGATGTTTTGGTCAGCAACAGACTGCATTCATGATGGTGTCCTTTGTTTGGTTTTTACTGTTGCTGCTGCTGTTGTTTTAATAGTGGCCCTGGCTATCCTGGAACTCACTGTGTAGACCAGGCTGGCCTCAAACTCACAGAGATCCACCTACTTCTGCCTCCAAATGCTGGTAATAAAGGTGTGTGCCACCACGCCTGGCTTATGATGGTGTCCTTTAATATTACATCACTTAGTGACATCTTAGCCCACTAAGTTTACAAAAGTGTATTCTATGATGATTCCACAATGACAAAAGTGACTCAGAACCATCCCCTCTTGTTAAGTGACATATGGCTTTAGATGTATACTGTATCAGTCCACACATATGAAAAAAATAGCACAGGGTTAATATTCAAAGGGAGCTGTGATCTCTGCAGCAAGTCTGAGTGATTTGATGCATGAAGCATCTTTGTATGACTACCCTGATGTTTCTTTATGTGTTTGAAATTTTCCATAACAGAATGTTTAAAATTTCAAAGGCAAGAATTTAATTTTCCTGGCATAATGAATATACATCTTATAATTTGCCATTAATGGGATATTTCAAATAGTTGATAATACAGAAATGGGGCTTTATTGTGCTGGTTTTACTACACGGATGAAAAAAGGGAGGTTAACAGAAAATTATAATAAGTCTTGTTGGAAAGGGCCCATGCACTAGGGGAGCAAACATGAGAATGGTAGAAAGCAGCTGAATGGGGGGTGCACACCCCTCAGATGGGGTGCAGTTGCCATCATGCTTACCAGCTTACAAGCTGACTTTTAAAAATTACCAGAGAGATGGCCCCATGGTCAACATTACACACTGCCCTTGCACAGAACCTGAGTTTAGTTCCCAGCACCCACATCAGGAAGCTCACAACCTCCTGTAACTCAGCTCTAGGGAACCCAACCCCCTCCCTGGCGTCCACCGATGCCTGAACCCATGTGCACATACATATACACAGATATACAGACATTCACATAAGTGAAAAATGAAATATTTTAAATTATCTTTCTAGAGACTAAAGCTTTTCCAGACTTCTTTAGAAGATTTTTAAGTATATCCTATAATTAATTCAAGAGTGTTCCTCCACCCGCTGCCCAATGGATCTCAGCTTAAGGTATACCAGTTCACTGGAGAAGTTACATTTGGACACAGATGGTAGCAGTGTTTAATGCTAAATGTCAAACATGAACCCTTCCTGTTTACCTCTCCACTTAGATATGTTACTGAGCATGAAGGACAAAACAAAACAAAAAAGCCCAAATCCTGATGGAATTTCCTGATAGAAATGAATCCTAAGATTCATTTCCTTGACGACTAGAAACAGTGAGCATAGCATGATGGTGCTGGCCCTGGGGACTCTTTGATCTATCTGGTTTTCTGGGAACCCAGTTGTAAAAGGGCACTTTTGGATACCAAGTCGGCTCCAGGGTAATTAGCCTTCCAGAAGCAAGGACAATTGGCTCCACTGTAACTAGTCTGAATCCCCAGGGATGTCAACCCCTTTGGGTCAACTTCCCACTATTATCCAGATGTGTCCAGATACAGCTTCTGAGCCTCAAAGGCCATCCATTACATGGGACACCACACACTTTCTTAGATCCACACAGCCTGACCAAAACTGAAATACCCAACAATCCTGCGAGTGTGTGATGCCGTGTTTGCCTCAGCTAACAAGCTTCTCTGTTCACCAGCAGCCAAAAGCTTTAAGTAGTTCTTAAACAAAGACAGCCCAAAGGACAATAATGATGTCAGATCCCAGCCAGAGTTCCATGGTGTGAACACAAAATCTGCAGGACCCACGTTCAAAATGATTTAGAGACAGTTTGATCAGAGTCAGATGGAACTTGGTGTCTCCCTGGACACCAGCCAGCAGATATCAATCTGAGTCCTCTCCAACAAGTTTGTCATTAGTCAGAATCAATACATTATGGAGACAATTTTCTCCTTTGTCTCTCAGCCCAGGGAATTTTCTGCATTGATTTTTATCACCAGATCTCAGGGCACTTGCTTGCCTTACAGAGTGGCCAATGGGAATCACAGCCTTGACTCTCTCCAGTGGCTCTATTGGCGGAACCAAGGAGAAGTTTAAGGAATAAATCCAATTAGACATGGAGGTCTCGGGACAGCAAGTCCAAGACCTCACTGGCAGGTTTGTCTTGAACTGCTCCCATTTACAGGCATGACTTTGGACTTGCAGGAGGTAACGTAACAGTGCCAGCAGGTGCTCTGGTGCAAGCCTCACCCTGCAGTTACCTCCTCACCCCGGCTAAGCGAAACCTGGGAAAATAACTCTGGGATAAAGATCAGGGCATAGCCGTTTTCTCCTCTCTGACACCAAATGACTGCATGCACCTGTAAAATGACTGCATGTCCTTCCTCTTCTCATTGGTCCCCAAATAATGGCCATAGGGGCTAGGGAGATAGTTTAGTTCCATGATGGCCATGCACTTTACTGTAGAATCTCGACACCTCTGTACAGCCAAGCACGGTGGTGCACACCTATAGTCCCAGCACTGGGGAGGTGGAGGAAGAAGGATTCCTGGAGCCCACAAGGCAGCCAGTCTAGCCAAATTCGAGAACTCTGGATTCAGTGAGAGACTCTGTCTCAAAAAATAAGCTAGAAAGCAATAGAGGAACTTAAGTTCAACCTCTGGCCTCCATGCTTGTGCATATACATAGACTCATCTCTCTCTTTCTCTCTCTCTCTCCCTCCCCCCCCTCTCTCTCTCTCTCTCTCACACACACACACACACACACACACACACACACACACACACACAGGAACACACACGCACAAAGAAAGATCATGCTGTGTCTAAGATATGGCAGTTACTTCTCTGAAATCCCTCCCCGCTGCCAGCATGAGAACGCTACTTTGTCCATAACACACGCCATCAGGATATTTTGCATTGTAGTTCTGTGCTGTTCTGGAAGGATCTTCAACCCTTCTACATGGGAAGATAAAAACCAGGGATAGAAACATCAGAAAATGAAAGGAAAATGAAGGTCTCATTTTCTTATTGCCTTCGGGCTCTTTTTAAAGGAGTTTGCTATTCACTCCCACGTGCTACTCTAACACATGATATTTTTCCAGCTCACTGGTATTTCATAAACACCATTTGTTGTCATGTGGTTAAATTAAAACTGAGGATATCAAACATCAAACAGTATGTTAATGTCAAGTATGCTTGAATAAATAGTAAGAGTTCAACTGAATGGAATATGTGGATTGCTAGCTAATTAAGCAAGAAGCAGGTGTGAAAAAAATCTAATTTAGGCAATTTTTTATAATTAATAATGTTTACTTGTAGTACCCTTCTAATGGGGCTCTAGTTTAGCCTCTTGTGAATTGCTGAGTTTACTCCAGTATTTTAAAATTATAATTGAATGGAGAATTTTTACCCGCTATCAGGTTGCCTTTTCAGCTGAGGCATCGCTCGCTGCCCAGCATAGAAGGTTCCTCACAGTACTTTGTATCCATAGGATTAATGAGCAAATTAGCCTAGCAAATTAAAGCTTAAAACACACACAGCCACGTCCCTACACCTGAACAGTCTCCTCCACCCTCCCCACCCCACACACGAATGGGGGCGTGTGTGAACTTAGATGAACCAACTTGAATGAGATGCTATGTTCAAACAAATTGTTGGAAATGGGTCATGAAGGTTTCAGGGGTGCCTGCGAAGCACTGTGACAGAGAACATTCTGCTGCACATAGAAATGAAAAGACTAAGATCATATCTAAACTGTCCAGGCCAATTGCACACAACCAATCAATTAATTCCAGAATACATTTAAGTTCGGTTTTCTTTCCAAGAAACCAAATGGGAGCCGAGGAGGAGAACACGGCCACAGATGTGCAAACAGACCTGGACTATTTCATGGACGTGACATATCTACTGCATTTAATTAAAAGAAAAATGTCTGAGAACAATGTATCCTTCTCAATCCGGGGCTGAGGGACCAAAACAAGACTGGATTAGATAGGACAACTGCGGTCTCCAGAGACCAGCCCCCTCTAATGGGAGCGCCACATGTTTGATACGTAGGGAAGTAAGTGGGTGTCCTGGACACAGTCCACTATTCATCACACCACAGCCCTGTTCATTCCCATAGAGGAGACTCAAAACCATGAAACCATATGTGGAATATTAAAAATCATTTAACGTTAACATGCGCATTTTGAAGGCATGCACTCTGGACAAGGCTGCAGTCCAAGGGCCCCCTGGAAAATCCCCAGACCAGAAGATAATGGCTGTAAAGACAAACTGGGTTTTCTGCACAGATGTGGGTGTGTGTGACACACACACACACACACACACACACACACACACACACACACAGGGGATGTCATAGAAATTCACACCTCCTCTCTGAAATGCTGCCTTTTATCACTGTTTTCCTTCCCAATTCCTATAGCGAGACCAGCATCAATAATTGATGGGACTATATACCTAGGGTATCAGCACATTAATTTATAATTAAAGATGAGAAACACCAGTTCTTCTCCCACCGCCAGTCATGTGGTATTAAAGGATACGCATAGATATTTACATATATACATAATATACAACAGATATAAATCATTTCTCAGAGTCAATAACCTTACTGTGTTTTCATGTTCCTTCCATTGCCACAGAATTACTCACAGCCCTGCCCCTAACCACATGGAATTTTATTTCCCATCAGAGCGATGTTTACTTGGGTTCACTTTGTTGGGACTCTGAATGCTTATTCAGTCTATAAAGATTTAGTGCAACATATTTTGCTAAGCAACATTAAAAGCACTCCCTGACAGATCTTGCTGTATACCACATTGCTGCTGTGCAGCATCTCTGTGCTTTTGATCACAGCTAGCCCACTAACAAGGGCAATGCAAAGTTCGGCTCCACCATGCATGGCAATGCTGACAAGTTTGGAGGCGGAGAGTTCTGTTTGTTCTCTCGGTTGCCAGAAATAATATAGGAAGAGAAAAGTGAAGGGCAGAAACTTGAGCGTGCACCTAGGGAAGAATGAGACTTCATTAACTCTCAGCCCACACCAGCCAGACACCAGCTACGGCTTCAAATTCAATCGAGTCATAAGGTTCCAACCAAAGACACAGGATGATAACTGCTATGAAGGCCACCCATGAACACTAGAGCTCCTTCTCGGGGGACTCTACCCCACTTACAAACTCATCCTAGGGCCTTGGAGTCCACTTTCGTGCAGGCTCTGCCTGTCCCCCAAGAAGGCCTGTGAACAATGATATGCATCGACCCAGGGCAGCAGGCTGTGATCACCTCTAAGGCATGAGCAAGGTATTTCTGGCCTTGGTTAACTCAACGACCATGGCCTCTCTGCTCTGTGTATGTCCCTCCCCTCTCTCAAGGACAGCTGGATGTAGAGGAGCGTCTCCTCCTTCACTGGTCAACAGAGGAGTTGCAGCAGAGCTAGGTGGGAGAAGTTGATGGGGAGAAAAAGACTGTGAGCAGATCTCATCTTGGGTATAGGGTCTAATCCACTCCTGGTGGGGCTGGCTGATTCTCAAAAGAAAGGATGGCTTTGGCTCCAGGTCTGGCCCTCAGGGATAGTAATGCTCTTCCAAGCCCAGGGAGGAGGCTGCAAGGGTTCTGAGAATACATACGTTCTATGGAGTCACCTACTGCTGCTCCGGACCCTGGGAAAATGCAGAAAGGAAAAGGACAGTGTGGCCACGTGGTTTAGGGGGCAGCCTCTCTTCCTGCTCTCCCTACCCCATCTGGGACCTGAGGGAAATCACTTCTGCTCCGTCACCACCCTGGTCTGCTTCTCTGGCAGGAGAGACACAACACAGTCAGACAGTTTGGTGGTGGTGGTGTTTCTAGGACGTAAATGGAGTCTGGGAGGGCCATGTTGACTCCAAGAAGGTTCTAGTCCAGTAAGTAGGAGGCAGGGGGTTCTTGGCTCTCTTTATATGCAAGGCGAGGATCCCAGTGAGGAGCTAGCTTGGCTGTCTCCTCCCTGAGTTCCTGAGAAAAGACTAAGTCTCTCCTGCTCCCTCTTATTGTTTCAACCTTCTTTGACATTTGGCTGATCGGTGCATCCCGACAGCAAGTCGGGCGGGTAACGGAAACCCTTCCTCCCCAGATCCAGACAGTCAACATACTGGGTGGACAAGAGGAGAGGACCAGGAGGAAGAAACTCCTCAGAGCAAACCGGTGGAGCCGCACAGCAACAAGCCCTGGGACCTTGCCGTCACAGTTGCCAGGGAGCTATCTCCGTAGATTGTCCTAGAGTCCCAAACACCAACCCTGAATACGTGGAACTCCTCAAACCCTTGTCAACAACGGCAGAGTGGAGGGTGGCAGGGGATGAGAAGGTCGGTGCCTGCAGCCACAGTAGATGAGAAGGAGGCTAATGGATAAATTCCTCTTCTGTGATAAGCCAAAAACAAAAAAAAATGCAGATGGGTCTGTGTACGGGGGAACTCAAATTTCCAGTTGATGGAGCACACAGCATGATGCTGAGGGTAAGCTGACATGAGGTGGAGGCTGCAAAGGAAACACTGATACATGTTTAATACATCATTGCTAAAGATAGAAGGCAGGGCAAGAGCTTGGAAGTCTTCAGAAGCAAAGACACGGAGAAAAGAGAGCTCCTTTTTTGCGTAGGGAGCGGGGTGTTCATGATGCTAGAGGCAGGGACTAAGATCTTGATGCGGTTTCATACAGTCTCTGTGAGACCCAGCAAAGATCAACTGTTGAGACGATAGCTCCGGGAACCAGGTCAAGTTCATGTCCCTCTACTTATTAACGAGGGCAAATTTTTTAACCTCCCTCAGCCTCGGTACCTGCATCTGAAGATTGAACAAGGGATGGCACCTCAGCTTAGTGGCAGAGCATGGGTTAGTGTGTCTGAGGTTCAGTGTTCCGTCCCCAGCAACAAACACAGAAAGCTAAAAATGAGGTGGTCCACAGTCAAGGACTTACCGGTACCGTCTACACAATGCAGGTTCACATGCTGTGTGCCCACACTGGGCATGCGCTTAAAGTATGCAACTCAATTGGAAGGATCAGGAGAAAAACTTTCCAAAGGTGACAAAATAAGAGTTTGGAGTTGGTAGTTTTTCTGTACTCTAGTAGGCTATGGAATGAAGTCCAGGGCACTTGCTGCCTACACTCTAATCTTAGCGGTTCATGGTTCAGCCTCCATTTCTGAAGCTCTCTCCCCAAAGAAATTGCATTTGTACACCCATGTTCACCGAAGCAGTATTCACAATGGCCAAGACATGAAAATGTCTACAGACAGACAGAAGAACCAAGTGTCATATAACTATACAATAGAACATCAGTTGACCTGTAAAAGGGCAGGCATTTTTTGAAGTGCCAGTATATGAGTAAATCCTAAGAATATTATGCCAAGTGGAATAAGCCAGTCTTGAATGACAAATATTGGATGGCTCTGGTTACCAGAAGCATCTAGAGAAGTCAAATTCATAGACACAGGATGTAAGATGACTGTCTGAAGTTAATAGGAGTTATTGTCTAATGGGTACCATATTCTGTTTTACAAGATGAAGAAATTCTAGAGATGGGTGGTACCAATGGTTGCACATCATGAACGTGTACTTAGCAGGTGTATGTGTTTTACTTAATTTAAATGAAAATGACAAGACAAGAAATAATAAAAATTACCACTATGCTTTTAAATTTAAAATTAAAATGACAAGAAATGAAATAAAAAATCAAAGAGACTTGAGAGATGTCTCAGGAGTCAGAAGCACTAACAGCTCTTGCACTTCCTGGGTTCACTTCCTAGCACCCATATGGAAGTTCAATCATCTGTAATTCTCCAGGGGGATCTGATGCCCTCTTCTGGTGTCCATAGACACTGCACACACATAATACACATGCATACATGCAGGAAAAGCACCCATACACACAAAATAAAAATAAATAAATCTTTAAGAATAAATAAATAGATAAAATAATAAGAATCTCAAAGAATCAGACCCCCAAAAAAGATACATTTCAAGTGGAGGTTAACTGCCACTGGTCTCAAGATGCCCCTGTAGCAGAGATTTCTTCTCTTCAGGTATCCCCAAGTCACCCCTTGGAGTGAAAGGGGTCATCTCAAAAGATGTGGACAGTGTCTAGTAAGAACATCCACTATGGAAAGCTGGGGAACTCCTCTCCGCCTGTTGTGGGTTGCGCTCTGCTATTTGAAACTGTCTCTGATTCTAGAGTACAGCTTAGGAGAAGCATAAAAAAAGTTCACGGGGTGGTGGCGCACGCCTTTAATCCCAGCACTCGGGAGGCAGAGCCAGGAGGATCTCTGTGAGTTCGAGGCCAGCTAGGTCTACAGAGTGAGATCCTGGACAGACAGAGAAACTACACAGAGAAACCCCGTCTCAGAAAAAAAAAAAAAAAAAAGTTCATGAGGCCCCCACAGAGCAGAAACAGAGACCCTGCAATCAAGCATCAGCTCTAACCACAGAGACAATGGAGACTGTTGCCTTTGCCGGCTTCCTTGTGCTTCTAAGAACAAAGGATGGAGCTGTGGTCCTTGCTCCAGGCCTAGACTCTCACATCTAGCAAGAAATGTAGTGACAACGTACATGAGCATCTGTTCTCAAAAGATTGTCTTTGGGGTTTCGAGTGAGAGTGAATACAGTGTCTCATGTAGACTGGTCTTAAATTCCCAATTGGTCTTGATATTCCCTAAATATCGAAGGATGGCCTCGAAGTCCTGATCCTCCAGCTCCCAAATCACTAGTGCTGAGATTATAGTTGTGGGCCACCACACTTGGTTTATGCAGTGCTGGGACTTGAACCCAGGTCCTCTCAGGCATGCTAAACACATACTTTATTAACTGAACTATGTGCCAGTTTCTGGGAAGAACTTCCCATCTGAGACAGAAGCAGAGCAAAGAACGTGGCCCAGTCACAATGTGTTTGCTCAGCCAGAGCATCTCCCAGGGTATGACAAGTTCATGCTCCCTCTACATTCGAGAACTTCTCTTATCCCCAGGTCTCCTTTGAGATGATGTAGTTGAAAGCACAGGTTTGGGGACCAGCTGGAGCTGGGTTGCTGAGCAACCACAGCAAGGAATTCCATCTCTTCTGACACCAATTTCCTCATCTATAAACTGGGGATGACAACATTACCTATTTCTCGGAGCTGTGGTAAGCATCCACGGACTGATGTGTTAAGCAGGCTTAGTTTGGGGCCCAGTACACAGAAAATGTTGGCCATTATTATTTGTTATTCTCACAACGGGCCTTAGGAACAGATTTTATGAGTCTTGGAATCAACAAGGAAGTGCTCACACCGAGAGGTGATACAATGACATTGTCCCTTCTGACCCCTGGCCTGCTTAGCAAAAAAAGGGCCCTCATGACAGCCCCTGTGCACATGCACGTGCACACACACACACACACACACACACACACACACACACACACACACACCAGAGGACTTGTAACCAGTAAAGCTAGCTGAGCAGAGCTCTCCCTGGGCCGTGGTCTCCAGACAAGCTGGGAAGCTACCTCTGGGTTTGCTGCCAAGTCTCCCGTCCTGGAGTGGTACCCAAGAAGGCATACATGTCTGTCCCCTGCTCCTCCATTCACTGCGACAGGAGCCTTCATCTGCTCCGCCTTCTGGGAGTGCCTGTCGGTCTCCAAGCCTGGTGTGGAAGCAGGTGTGGGCATATTTTAAGCTCTAGCAAATAACTTTAATTGAGCTCTCCTTGGACATATGAACCCACAGAGTGGGTTTTTTTTTTTTCCTCTTCTAATAAAAAAAGACCCACAACAAACCAGATGGGTCTCCGTCTCTCCCAGACAACCCCCTCCCACTCTCAGGCTCTCCTAATAAACCTTCCCTCCGAAGAAACCACCCTTCTTCATGTGGGTATATTATTTTGTGGCACAAGTATACCCCTCCAGCCTCTGTCAGCAGATACACGGATCAGAGGGGTATAAAACACAGAAATGAGGCCTGATAGGGTTGGGCTGACGCCTGCACTCTTCCTGATCTGGAACTTTCTATGGCCCATTGGTTCCCTAGGCCTGTATCGCTTGCATCCTTGCTCCCGTCAACACACACCTTGGATTTGTCACCACTACCTCCTATAATTCTCACCTCAAAGAAAGCCTTCTAGAGGGGACCTCACAGCGATCTAGCTCACGCCCCCTCAGCATCCACACAGAATCCCCTCCACCCAAACCCAGGCTTACTCCTTGCCAGTGTGTCCAGGAAAAGGGATGAAAACAGAGCCGCTGAGCTCCCTGTCACCGGAATAAAGGCCCTCGGAGAGGCACGGTGTCAGGGGAAGGGAGCAGTGAGAACAGAAAGGGACAAGGGTCATTGTGAATGGATTCTAGAGCTCCCTCCCCAGGAAAAAAGAAAAAAAAGAGAGACCTCAAGACTAGCCCAGGGCATGAGTGAAGTAACGTACCCCGGGTTCTGATTTATGAGCATTGAATTATTGGTAGGAGGGCCCAAAAGGAGTCGTTTACAACAGAAATTATTGCAGGCAAATGTTGGTTGGTATATTAAATCACCCACTAATATTGATGGGTTAATGCCTGTCACACTTACTTAAGGGTCATGGGGAAAAGAAAAAAGGGGGGTGCTTTATCTCTGGCCTGTTACCCCTCAATATAACGATAGATACACCTTTGTGTGCTTTCTATTTTTCCTCAAGCAAAGCCTGCTGTATTATTTATGGTTTTCTGAGTCACCGGCTGCAGCCTGCATCTGGATCTTAAAAGGGTGATTTGCAAACACACAAAAACAAGGCACCCATCTAGTGTGCTGGTGGGATTCTGTTCACCCGGCTCACAGCAGCCCCTCGGAGGACCCCGGGCTGAAGCACCACCGGGCGCCTCAGGCTGCCGGGGCCAGATGGCGAGGGCGTATTGTTCCCTTTCTGGTGATAGTCCTGCTGTGGCAAATAAAGTTAAATCAAAAGGTTAGAGCTCTGCAAGGGGGTGGCGGGGCTGGCTCCGGCTGACAAGGCCGAGGAGCACCAGCAGCGAGTGGATGGATGGACATTGTGCCGGTTCCCAGGAACGCAAAAGGGAGGAGGCCCTAGCTGCTAAAATCAAAGTTCTGACCCGGCAAGGGGCTTCCAGACACTTCATGCTACAGCCTCTCTCTCCTTGACTGACAGCCATCAAGGGTCATGGACCTCTCCTGTCCGGTGCCTGTGAAAGACCCAGTGGGCCACCTTGGCAAATCCAGGAGCAAGGAGGCACTGACCCTCTCCCTGGGTCTCCAATGTGAGGAGCCACCTCTGACTCGCCCAAACCAACCAGCAATTGAGGGAGGGGGGTAAGGATTTGGTGGCATTTGGGGAATGGGGGGGAAGTGCTTTGGAGGGTGAAGTGATCGCCTCTAGGTGAATCCCATGGCAGATCACGCATGGCAGAGAGGCTGTGCAGGGCCTGTTAGCCACGTGAAAGTAAGAATTGAGACAGCCCAACACAAGGACATGATATCTGACACAGAAACTAGCCGGTGCCACAGACACTGCTTCCAATGCACAGTGTGAGCATTAGTGTTTATCTGCTTATGTCTTGCTGTAGAGCTCTGGATGCCCTGGAACTCCCTGTGTAGACCAGGCTGGCCTTGGGCTCACAGAGATCCACTTACCTATGTATCCTAACTGCTGGGATTAAAGGTATGCACCACCCAAAATTCCTAAATTCTGTTCAAGCGGCCTTGCACTCCCAACTCGGCCTTGCCATGCCTCTTCCACTCTGTGTTGGCCACACACTTGCTTCCTGCTTCCTGATCTCTTTACACCAAGTCTCGGGAGCTCGGCCCTCACCCCAGAGGCAGCTGTCTCCAGGCCTGGAAGCACTGGGGTGTCTGCAGAGCACTTGTTATTTACATGGGGGAGCCAGGCTGCCTTTCCATGCCAGTTGATCTCAGGTAAATAAGAATGCCCACAGACTTTAAAGAATAAATAAATAAAAAGTCAACAGTAAGGTACGCATCTGGGATTTTAACTTGAGAGTCTATCCTTACAGCTAAATGCATTCCTTGGCCCTTCCCGGCTGCCATTCCACCCTCAACATTGCTTGCATCCTTTCTGCTCCGTGTAAGCCTGTTCCTGCTGCCATGTTTACCAGAAAGAACTCTTCCTTCTACCAAAGTTGGGGATGCACATTCCAAAGTGGCTTAGGAATAGTGGGGTTCCCAAATGTTTGTAAAATTATAAGTGTCTGAATGTCAGCCACCTTTCAGTGGAAAAATGATTTTAGGCGACTTCGAATTTACTCCCATCCTGAAATGGGTAGGCTTGTGCATTTTAGGACTAGTATTAATTTTCGTTTGCCTGTTCTTTTTTTTTTTGTGAGACCAGGTGTCATGTAGCCAGGCTGGCCTCCAACTCACTGTGTAGTTGAGGAATGGTCTTGAACTCCTGATTCTCCTGCCTCCACCTCCCCGGTGCTGGGATTATAGGCGTGGCCACCGTGCTGGCTTAGCATCCATTTTCCAGTTTCACCGTTAGGGACACTCGGGAGGCTCTCGGCTCATTTCCAAAGGTGGAGGCCAAACTGCTCAGCAATGCCAAAGGGAAATACAGGATTTGAAAATTCTTACCACCCCACCCCCCACAATAAGGATTTTGAGTAGAAGGAACACGTGAGATCACACCAGCAAACTGGTTTTCACAGATGAGGTCACTGATGTGACGTGTCCCAGGTCACCCACAGAATGGGCGAAAGCCAGGCCAGGAGACAGATCCCTGAAACTCTGGCTCAGTGCTCTGGCCAGCTCCTCCCACCAACTTCCTGTCCTGCCAGTGATGATCTGAGCCTCTGGGACTCCTCCTTAGGCCTGGCTGTTCCCAGCAAGCGTCTGTGAGAGATGGCACAGAGGTCCAGCGTCATCCCTGTACTTGCTATTCACTGGGACTATTACTAGAGAAATACACTTGCTTTCAAAGGAAAACTTTCCACAGCCCACATACCTGTTTGGGAAAGTCCCATTTGTATATCAGATAGTGCCTTGAGCCAGAAACCAAGTTTGTTTTTTTGGGGTTTTTATGTTGTTGTTGTTTTGTTTTGTTTTGTTTTGTCTTTAATCTTAGTTTGAACTTTCACTGGGGTGTGGATCAAACACACCACAGGAAATTAGAATTTTGTTACTCAACTAAGTGATTTAACACACAATTCAATCTTTTCTCTTTTCAGATTCTAACCATACATCATGAGGCTATTTATGGCACAAAAGCTGCAAAATAACATGAGCCCCACACTCTCCTCATGCCTTCTCACCCTCAGCTTCCTGTTCCACACATACACACATACACACATGTACACACATACATGCATACACACATATGCACATCCACACACATGCACACACATACATGCATACACACACATATGCACATACGCACATACACACATGCACACATGCATGCATATATACACATGCATATATCACACACACATACACGCTGCTCCTCCACAGCTGGAAAAACACAGTTTTCCAATAGCTGCATTTCTGTGGCATTTGTACATTCTGAGGCCCAGGGAGACTTCCCATTCTCCACACTCAGCACTTTGAGGGCTGTTGGAGGTCAAGGCCCCAGTATTCCCCGCAGAGCCCAGATAGTTCATCCAGAACAATCAAGCTACCGGCTGCTCCACCCCTCTGGTTACTGAGCTGACATCGGTTTCTCCAACCAGCATCTCCTTCGGTGTCGCTGTTTTCCAGGACAACCACAAAGCACAAACAGAACACCAGCGGGCGCGACTGTAGAGCCACACAGTCCCGGGTTCTGCTCTGCAGCCCCCCTTCCACACCGTGCGTGCACACAGTCAGAGAAAATGAAATGGAATAATGAAACTGCAGCCAGCCCTCAGAAGCGGCTGCGAGCACCAGAGCCCGGAGCAGAGCTGGGGATCACATCCTCCCCTCCAGGCTGTGAGCCGGGGCTGCAGGGGAACACGAAAGAAATGATACGTGTTTCAGGTTTTATAGCAATCTGCATTGGCTTCCCTCTCCACCAAGCGTACGTAGCTGGTGAGGAATTAGTGGCCTCAGGAAAACACACACCACAAGCATGTACGCCTGTAGGAAGCAGTGTCTGGCCAGGTTTTTTTTTTTTTTTTTTGCTGAAAGCCAGATGCAAATATCCTTTGATTAAATAACATGACAGGGTTAAACAGACACCCACGCACGTATAAGTTGAGTTATACCTGTATTCTGTAGCTCATTAATATGCCGGCCCTGCACACTGGCTGTCAAATGAAATATTTAAATATGCACAGTCTTTGCTTTACTTCTAGCTTGCAAATGTTTGCTATAGGGAGTAATTTTTTTTTTTTAGATTTAATTATTGTATGATGTGTGTCGGTGTTAGGTCTATGCACGTGAGATATAGGCAGTTATAAGTCTCCTAGTGGAGTGCTGGGAATCAAACTTGGATTCTCTTGCAAGAACAGCACATACAAGCTCTAAGCCTCTGAGCCTCTCTCCAGCCGGAAGTGTCCTTATGCATGTGGGAATCTAAATCCTCTTTTTCCTGCCTAACCCTAAACTGCAAGGTTAGCTTAAATGACCTTTTAATTTCCCAGGCAACATTGAAAACAAACAAAAATCTTCATATCTACCAGAAGTAGACAGTAGTATTCTGAGTTGTAAAAACTGACATTACGTGTATACTTACTGAGCAGAATCAATAGGGGAAAAAATCAGGACTGAATCTGAAATTCTATTTAAGTAAAGCTAGAGACTCATAATTTGAGCTCCAATCCTGTACAGCTGCCAAAGGAAAGTTGAAATTTTTATCTAAAGAGTGAACAGCTGCGGTCAAAATTACACTGCCGTATTCATCTTTATAAATGTCTCCAAGAGCATCCAAAGTAACACCCAATGCAGCCAACAGGATCCCTGCTTTGGGGTGAGCCAGAGCGATCACGGTCCCAGTTTGGGGTTCTCCTTCAACATAAGTATTAATGAATCCAATTGCACTAAAACTCTCCTCTGATGAAAATTAAAACTTCAGCTCTTGCATCATCATACCTTTTTATGAAGAATGAAAAACGCTTTCATTGCTTTTAAAGGATGTGGTTAAAATTATTAAATCATTATTGAATCTCGGTCTCAAAACCCACTCGCAGCCTTTTTCCATGTTCTTACACATGCTTTAATGGAGACGCTTTAGGTTTTGCCCATTTGGCAACAGGTCCAAGAGATAGTTATTAAGCACAGCTCGATAGTTAGGCTTTCTAACTTCCATAATATTTTGTAGTCCCCTGTAGAACCAAGCTACCTTTCCCCGTCTCCAGAAT
This sequence comes from Peromyscus leucopus, assembly GCF_004664715.2. NCBI lineage: Eukaryota > Metazoa > Chordata > Mammalia > Rodentia > Cricetidae > Peromyscus > Peromyscus leucopus. The sequence continues at coordinate 55,730,684 of NC_051070.1, forward strand.
CACTCATAACGTTCTGGGCAAAACCTCAGGAAAATGATACCAAGCTGGGGTTAGCTGCAAAGAGACAATATATTTCAAATGAAGACTAATAATATTCAGAAACTATTTCCTCTTATTTCTTTTCTCTACTTATTTGTTAATCTGATAGTGTTTTCGGGGCTTTGGGAGGTTCATGCATTTTGTATTCTGGAGAGATTAGGGGCTTCCTGGGGGGGGTTGGAGAATCAACTTACTCTCACTAGGCTGAGCCTCCCTCAATGTTCAAGGTCTTTTAAACCTTCTAAGTAAACATAAATGTGCATATATTAGTGGCACTTGTGTTGTTGGGATGGGGGGGGGAGAGACAGAGAGAGAGAGAGCACAGCTTTTCCCGTGTAAATATGGACTCTTAAGCCTCTAAATGATTTGCCAAACTGAATCGAATAATAAAGGGTTTAAACTTTGCCATTTGGGGGTTAATGTGAAAGGCTTGTCAACATCAGATTGTTTAGACATTAAAAGGAACGCGCTGTGCGCCTCCTTTAAAGCCCTGCTCACTGGCGTTGCAGCTCCCATTGAATTTACCCAGCTGTAAGTGATTCCAGATGCGCGGCAGTGACAAGCTTCAGTCTCAGGGTACTTATTCATTTCACATTAAAATCTCATGTTCCCAGGTCTGAGCTGTTATCTGACTGAGATCTGATTAGGGAATACAGCAAGGAGGCATTTCTAACCCAGACCCTGGCCTCCTTCTCTGGCCTGGAACTCCGGGAGGTGCGGGCTGAGTATAGGGCAGTGACTCAGGGCCATATCATTTTAACCCACATCAAATGCCCCCCAGGAGTCAGGGACCTGGCCACGCACTTTCACATCGCTTATCTCCTCCATCCAACCCTGGACAGAGCTCAGGACATCACAGCCTGCCTGAACCTAATTCCTCAATGGAACACAAGCAAAAGGTGGGGCCTGTGGTTTTTGTGCTTCATCTACATGGTGCCCCACATGCAGAGGGGTGCATGCTACACGCATGATGAGTGATGGCTGATAGTTGAGCTCATGAATCCTTTCGTCCCGTTTCCTGGCCTGTGCCATGGCTGGGCCATGACAACAAGAAAAGTGGGGGGACAGAGGGAGGAAAGAGGCAGAAAAGAGGTGAGGGCCTAGCCACTTAGGCCTTTGTTTCCCTTGTAAAGGCAAGATGACTGTCCTTCCCAGCCACCGGCATGAGCAGGGCTGGTTTTGAATCAGACTTCCCTTCCTTACCTGCAGAACACGCTGCCTGCTGACGCGTGTCAAAGAAGCCTTTTTCTAGAAACAGAGCCTTAAACTAGGCCTGGGATTGTGACACAGAACAAGGATAGTGAGGGCACACGCCACCTTCATGCTGCCCACTAGAAAGCCAGGGCCATTACTGGTGTCCTACAGCCCCCTCAAGCTAAGCTCTGGGCTTGCTTTGGGCTTGCTTTGGGCTTTATTGACATTCTTTCTCCTCAGCCCCATTGTCATCTGAAAAGGTAGAAAGCACCGTGAACCTCCCCCAGATCAACTGTGGTCACAGGCTGCTGGGCAGCCCCAGAACCCGTCAAGAGGCTCCTGTCACCAAGATCGTCACCCTGGAAGCCCCAGAAAAGCACGTACTGAATACTGCCGTCCCTTCGCCACACGCTCCCCGAAGAGGAACAGGAAAGGAGAGCTCACACCTTGAGTTAGAAGTGGACAAGGTGAAGAAGGCAGGGAAGCCCAAACCCACCTTGGCTGCCGGAGAGGGGGCTGGAATAAAGGGACAGACAGCCAACCACATGGAAAGGGAACAGCAGCATTTGGCTTGGCAGTGGGCAGATTTTCTTTTACGACTGCTAAATGCCTGCCTTTCTCCCTAAGCAATTACAGCACTGTTTCTCATCAAGATGGCTGTTAGCAGCCAATCTCTAAGACTCTGCAAGTAAATCAAGGATGCTATTGGCAGCTGTCTTGGAGAGTGGCCTGGATGGCCATCCTTGTCGTTTCATGGCGGGAGTGAAGGGCATCCTGGCAATGGTCTCTACCAAGCTAAGCCATATATGACTGCTAAAGAAGGCAGAGTGGTGTTTCCCTGGTATCCAACACAGATGAAAGAGAAAAGGTACGTGTACCTTCCGGCGGCAAGTTCAGAACCAGAGCACAACTATAAAATGTGACTTTACCCCCCCATGGCACAGGCCTGGCGGCCAAAGGAAACTCAAGTTCCTTTCCTCCAGAGCATGGATGATATCAAAGGCTGTCATCGAGTTAATTAGAAGCAACACCCAGAGAGAGAGTGATTCAAAGCACAGTGGACACCAGTCATGTAATGAAAGCTTGTAAAAGATTATGGGGAAGACGCATGTTAGATGCTTAGGGCAAACAGGTCCAACACAAGGGAGGTTCCTTTCCGCAACGCGCAGAGGCTTCAGGCTGCAAAGAAGCTGCCTGAGGTATACAGCGAGCTTTCCCAACACCAGCGTGGAGTCTCACGCACACGAACGGACACCCGTAGGCAGGATCCGCATAGAAGCTGCTGGTGAGCGTCCCACCTAGTGACCAAATCTCTCTGCTTGCTCTGTCGTCGTCCAACACAGCTCCCGCAAAGCTTCTACTGTACCCACAAGTTGCCGGATGGCCCCTAGTTTGCAGAAGGTCTTTCCTCTCTTGGCAGTGTTTGGGGGATGAAAGAGAGTAAATGATTTGGGAAAGCTGCCAGGGGGCGGTGGAAGCCAGGTGGGCCGTGTCCTCAGAAGGCAGCTCATGTGGGGGACGAGAGGCAATCCCCTGGACGGACAGGCTCTGTGTGCCAGCTGCAGACCCAAGCCCTGCCCCCAAGTCACATTGTGACATGCCACAAGGCATTGGATAGGGAGCCGGCTGGGGCAGGCTGCATAATATTTTTAAAAGCCCATTTCCCTTGTTCAAGGGGGTAGCAGGTGGAAGGCAGCACCCCTGAAGGGCAGACCCCCTGAAAGGCCCCACAGGCAACCGTGCAATAAAAGAGCGAGCGAGGCTGGCAGAGATCCCAAAGTTTGGAATTGACCTTCCCCTTGATCTGGGACTTAATGCCTCCAAACCAGACTAATTCCAAAAGTCACCTTCTCAACTTCTCTCCACGATTTTTTTTTAAAAACCAATGAAGGCTCAGGTACAGCCTCCCCCTTACAGCCCTTCTGACGTCCTTAGTCGTTCAAATTAAATCTGAATGGTTCGTCTCTTTTTATGATAGGATGGGCCATATGTCACTAAAATAAAAACCCAGCTGAAATCCCAGTACAGATAAAGGGCATGGAAAGCTGTTCCAGCCACAAAACAGGCACCCTGTTTAAATCTTATTAAACAATAACACCCACAGGCTTCTCCTCCCTCTTTCCCCCACCCCCCACCCCTGGGGGAAAAAAATCAGGAAGGAAATTGTAGTTAAATCATCTCATGGTTTGGCAAAAACCTCTACCTCTGAAAAATGAAAAGAGAAGAAGGGGGGAAAAGAACTTCTTTCCTTACTGAACTCACACAGGCTAATAAAAAGCAGGACTGTATTGCTTTGCGCTGTAGCTGTCAGGACTCTGCAGTGAAATACGGATGCTGACTGTCTGGGTCCCTGGAGTCCTGCCCCTCAGACCACCAAAAAGGGAACGGCGGCGGGGGTGGGGTGGCAGGCTCACTCATCCTCTCCTTGTCCAGGGTGAATCCTGTTTGTTGCTTTGTTTTAGTTTGGATTTTTGTTTTCTGGCCGGAACATCTCTTTCCTTGAATAAAGTTCCCAGTGGTGGTGCTGAACTCCGGGAGACACAGAAAGGGGCGTTCCTGCTCCAAAGAGCTGTGATTGCGCCTTGTTGCAAAGAGTGTAAACAGTTGCATTCAGAGAATAGCAACAATGTCGGGGAAAGCAAACAAAATAAAACAGCAGGAGAGGGAGAGAGAGAGAGAGAGAGAGAGAGAGAGAGAGAGAGAGAGAGAGGGAGAGAGAGAGAGAGGGGGGGGGGGAGAGAGAGAGAGAGAGAGAGAGAGAGAGAGAGAGAGAGAGAGAGAGAGAGAGAGAGAGAGAGAGATCAAAAAGAAAAAGCATTTCCATTTCACACGGTCCCCCAGTGGTCTCAATCGCTCCTCCTCCACCATCAAAAATTCATAAAGGGATCAGCATTCTTTAGCGAATGGATCCCAGTGGCACCATAGACCTTGTTGGGGAGAGAGGCAATAAATATCAAATTATATACCTCATGGGAAGAGAGCAATGAACCCTGGGCTTTGAGGCCTCCATATGGTCCCTGGGGGCGTCTGGCTCCAGACTCCAGGTCCAACACAGAAGAGAAATGGGTCAAGTGTGTCAATTTCTAGACTGATGACCTTTGACTTGTTTAATGACACTGAGAGGCCACCAGAAGGAAGGATGCCACATGCCTTGGAGGGAAGAAGTGGGGGAGGGGTGCTGGGGCCACTGCAGCAGCAGTGGTGTCTTTGTGGAGGTGACCCCCCCACACACACCTTTTACTCTGCATAACTTCGATTGGCCCTTGGAAAGATCCAATGAGATCACTCATAGAATGTGAGGAACAGGGCACTTCAAAAGTGCCATGCTTCTGGAAGGGCTGGGCTTCTGCCCTAAATTCAAAACCTCTCTTTCTGTTCTACCTCCAGGCCTTGACCCCACCAAACTCTCCCTTTCCACGTCGCGATCTCCAAGCCTTCTTCCTCAGCCATCCCAATGACCCTCCAGTCCAGCTGCCACCGCCTCACAAGGTGGCCTCCATGCTCAGTTAGCTGTGCCCGCCCGCCGTCTCTTGGCACTGTCTCATCTTCCTGCTTCACACTTTTTTTGCTTCAGATCAAACCCAGAGCCTCGGACCTGTTCGGTCAGCCCTCGGACAGGGCGCTAACACACACTTCTAACTTGAGAGCAGCAGGAGTGGCCTTGACCCTCCTCTGGCTTCCCTGCTGCCTCCCCCCTCCCTCACCTAGCACGGTATGTGTGACCCGGGTGCCAGGTTGAAACCCTGACGTCACAATGAGCCCTGCAAAGCAGCCGAGGAGCATGGGTTCCAAGAAGAAAGGCCCAGAGAGCTGGGGCAAAGATCAATGGGTGGAGTCACACAGGGCCACACCCGCTTTTTCCCCCCCACTGAAAATTGTGGGCGGTTTATTCACCCCGGCGAACATGATGCTGACGGGTGCCCAGCGTTCCCTGCTCTAAAACGGAAGACTGGGTTTCAAGCCTCGAAATGCTCTCACCGATAATGCAAATTAAGAGAATCTCACAGTTGGTTAATAAAATCGTGTAAGGCTTTCTCTGAACCAGACACTTTAGGGAGAGTCTCTTTCAGCTCGTGGACTACGCTTTTTTAAAAAAGCACTTGGCGGCCTGTCTCCCAGAGGGGCTGTCTCCATAGTACCAGTCCTCATCTTATATATAAAGTTGACCCAATTAGAGCTGGGTGTGGAGGCGTTTTTTTAGCTCCCCACTCTCACGCACCTGGGCTCACATCCTCATTTGTGCTTCAAAAAGAGTTAAGCATTCCTGTTTCCCAGGGTCTAGCTTTCTGAACTCTGCTGCCAATTCTATGAGCTATTCCTTCAGACATGTGCTAAATGGCAAGTGGTGAGCAATCTGCCTGGAACACCCACACTGAGCTCTTCTTCTCCTGGTTCCCAGAGCCCCTGCTGGGCGGGGCCACCCCAGCTTGCAGTCAGCGCATCCCAGGCAGGCTATGGTCCAGCTAGCAGTGGCCCCCATGTCTTCCTCGGGTACAGCTGACCCTCCCAAACTGTAGAGCTGGTTAGTGGGAAATGGAGCTCAGGTCCTCCCTGGCGGAAGGAGTCTGAGCATCAGGATCGCTGGGGGGAGGGGGGAGGCCCTAATGTTACTGTGTGTCTCACTTCATTGTTCTGGGTTTCCACCATCCACCAAGCCTTTTAAGGCCTGTCAGCGTCCCCTAACCTTTCCGAAGCTGTATAAATTTTTTAATGCCTTCCCTCCTCTCTGTCACCTCTAGAAATAGAAAATTGCCACTTTTTTTTTTAAAAAGCTAAGCTTGGTTTAAATTATTTTGATTTTCAGAATCTGAGCCCTTTCATTATCTTAAAGAGAAACACATGTGCACACGCCCAAAACATCCATTTTTATGTGCTGTAATATATATGATATGCTATATATGCATGTACTTAAAATATTTATATATAAACATGCAATTAAATCCACATAATACCGTAACTTTATGTCTCATTGTTGCATTTATATATTTCTAAGACTTACGTTCATTGATAAAAATAAATAGAATGTTCTGAATTCTCTGATTAAAAAAAGAAAGAAAGAAAGAAATTATTCTACAAGTCACTGGCTACGATTCTGCTAATATGTCCCCAAGCCAAGGCTCACACGCTGATTCCCATGTGATTATGTTCAGGTGGCGCTTTTAAAAGGGAAGAAAGTAGAGAGAAGCTCTCCATACCAGAAACATCATTGAAATTGTTAAGTAGCTTATTTGCCGCTCACTAACTGGATAGAACGGTGCTCACCCATTTGCACAAGAAGAAGAGGGTGAGAGAGGTGCTCCTCAGTTAAGAGCATTGGTTGCTCTTGCAGAGGACCTGGGATCGGGTCCCAGCACCCTCCTGGCATCTCACAACCATTTCCAGAGGACCCTATACTCTTTGGTCCTCCAAGAGCACTAAACACACATTGGTACAAATGCCTACACATGTAAAATAAAAAGATAAATCTTTTTAAGGGGTGGGGAGCGTAGGAAACTTTTAAAGGCATGGAAAGTGTGCATAATTCAACGTGTAAATTAAAATAACAGACTACAAAGCCAAACATGCTCTGACTCATGTAAAATAGGTCTACAGAGAAATATGGAGGACGTGACTCAGATAAAAATATGCCGAACTATTGAAAATGACAGTGACTTTTTTTTTTCACCTTTCTCTCTTTTCCAGGCTTTTCTTTTGTTTCGTCATTTCGTGCTATGATTAAGAGGAAAGTTTTGAATGCAAGCCCCTTGACTCGATGAGAGCTTCCCTTTCCTGTCTCCCTCTGGGTTGTCCTCAGGGACTCAACACACCCCAGGAAGTTGGAATGAGAGGAGAAGCAAGGAGTCCCCCCACTGACCTCCAGAATTCAGCCCTGGCAGCTCTCAATTCCCAAGCATAATGCTTGGCTTTGGCTCTGGGCAGTCCCAGCTTACACTGCCTCTGGGCTTATGAATTATACAAACTTGCAGGGTGGTGCCCACGGATACCAGAGGATGGGCGGAGACCCAGGAACAGAACCATAACAAAGGACTTCGCCCTTGATGCTAATGTCAATATGAAACTCTAAACTTGGCTTGGTGACTTAGATACTCTATTGGTGGGAAGTTTAAAAGGTTCTGCAAGCCAGGGGCAGTAGTTCAGCTGGAAGAGGGGTACCTGAGGTAGACAATGCCCTGGATTTAATACATGCCTGAAAACTAAGTACCTGGGAAGCAGAGGCACGAATATGTGGAAGTTCAAGGTGATTCTCAGCTAACTAGTAAACTTGAGGCCAGCCTGGGCTACAGGAGACCTTGTCTTAAGGAGGAAAAGGATATCTCAATTTCACTTTTTCAATACAGCTCTAGAAAAAAAAAAATGGAATCTAACATTTTTCAACTGATTTGCCACTGATTGTGAGGGCCCACCCCTCCAATCCCTCATGGCAGTGGGTACCAGGGTCACAGAAGATGAGAAGGTGTATGGTTTTGTATGTTAGCATGTGTATGTGTCTTTGTGGGTCCGCGCGCGCGCGTTTGTGTGTGTGTGTGTGTGTGTGTGTGTGTGTGTGTGTGTGTGTGTGTGTGTGTTAGTGTGTCAGAACGTGTATGTGGGTGTAGACTGGAATCCAAATACATTATTTCTGGAAAGTGAAGAAAGGAAGCGCGATGTCTCCCAGATCTGTGATGAGCATGAGAACAGGAACCCACACACAACCCACAGCAAAGCTCAGCTCACGGAAGGAACTGGTCCATCCTCACCAGCTTCACTCACAGTGGCTTCAGCACGTGATTGAAAGTATAAGTAACTAGAACCCCAAATCCATGGATCCAAATTAAGCAGCAAGGTACAGAGCCTGGGAAAAAGCAATGGGCTTCATAAGCCCACCCTGCCTCAGAAACCCCCAGTCTCCAGGCAATGCTGAGGCCTCCCTGTTGCCCACACTTGGGAACTTCCCAAACAGCAGTGATTCTCAACCTTCCTGATGCTGTGACCCTGTAATACAGTTCCTCAAGTTGCTGTGACCCCAACCATAAAATTATTTTTGTTGCTACTGCATAACTTAATCTCGCTACTGTTATGAACTGGAATGTAAATATCTGTGTTTTCCGGTGGTCTTAGGCGACCCCCTGTGAAAGGGTCATTTGACCTCCAAAGGAGTCGTGACTCACAGGTTGAGCTTTTAATACGTTTTGCAAAATGAAGCTTGTAGAATGAGCTCAGATCTGTGGCTTCCCTTCCTGGGTGTTCTCAAAGATTCTTAGCCACCCACCTCCTGAAACAGAGAGACCTCTAAAAGCTCAGCCCTGCCAAAAAGGAAAAAAAAAAAAAAAATCTAGAAGAATAACAATCACGGCAATACAACAGGTAAAGCCTACAGTACCTTTCTTCCGACTCCAGGGGATCTCAGGGGGAGTGATTCTACCCTTAAAGGAGGCAGGGGAATTGTTTATCTTTGAAAAGTGATAAAACAGAAGCCAGGCCTGGGCTGCAGCTGGGAGAGAGGCTGCCAAGACCGGAGTTCCCTGGTCCACCTCAAGGCTCCAGAGAGTTCTGGAAACTCACCAAGGTTCTGTGGAGGGAGCCTCCTTGCCAATAGTGAGTATGAAGTGCCCCTTGGAATCAGCTGGTGTTTTCTCTGAACTACCCAGTGGCTGCATATAAATACATAGGGAAGGGATCTCAAGATTGCTCAGTGGATAAGGACACTTGCTCCCAAGACTTACAAGCTGAGTTTGATCCCCAGGACTCCATGGTGGAAAAAGAGAACCGGCTCCCCCAGGTTGTCCTCTGACCCCCACATGCACCCATCCACTCCCATACTAAATAAATAGATAGATGGTTAAAGGTAAAAAAAGAAAAAAAAATCAGTATCAGTGACCAAAATGGTCAAGCATAGTCTCTCTCTCTCTCTCTCTCTCTCTCTCTCTCTCTCTCTCTCTCTCTCTCTCTCTCTCTCACACACACACACACACACACACACACACACACACACACACACACACACACACCTTTAAACTCAACCCTCAGGATATGGTGATAGTCAGATCTCTGTGAATTCTAGGCCAGCCTGGTCTACATAGAGAGCTCCAGGTCAGCCAGGGCTACATAGTGAGACCCTGACTTAAAAAAAAAAGTGCCTAAAACATGTAAGAATAAAACAAGATACACAGTGCCACGGTCCAATTTCCTCACACCTGACATACAAATAAAATTTCATCATACTCTGTCAGTAAATCCAGGTGGGACACCTCCAGAGAAAAGAAGAATCTGGGGGCCATAGGGATTTCCAGAGACATCTTGCCCCAAATGAGAAAGCCAGGCACACACTTGAGAAGCAGTCTTCCACACAGAAAGAGTAGCCACAGTGTTGCTGGGGAGTCCAGTGATCCTAGACACGTCACATCATTGGCTTTCCCTCAAAGGCTGTTCTTGCTCCAGTCAGGAGAGAATGGGAAGTAACAAGAACCTTGCTGATGAGAAGGAAGAAGAAAAAAAATAGCACGAGGTGCCGGAAAGGTCCTGTGAGGTTCGGCAGTTGCTTGCGGTGTGGCCAGAAGGCACCCATTCACCTCTATAACACATTCTTGTCAAGAACGCTGGGCGCACGCTGTGGTTCTTGACCTTATAAAGCTTGGGTTTGTCTGTGAATCTGTCATGTGCCTTCTTAGATACTCATCCATGGCAGTCTGGATCCACCACCACCTGGCTGGAGCCCCCACCAGCAACGCCCCCTCACCTATTTAAAGTCTATATTTGTCTATTTGTTGCGTTCCTCTACTGGGGACTGAACCTAGGTCTTTCATGCACCAGGCACGTACTCTACCACTGACGGAGCTATCTCCATAGTCCTGCCTTTAGTTTTTGATTTTGAGACAATGTGTCACTAAGCTGCCCCAGGCTAGACTTGAACTCAACCTGTAGCCCAGGCAGGACTTTGATTGCAATCCTCCAGGCACAGCCTCTCTCATAGTTGGGATGACAGACCTGTGCCACCAAGCCCAGCTCTACCCATCTTTCGATTCCCAGCTCGGTTCCCAGTTTCTGTAGCCTGCACCGCTTCCCTCTCCTCTGCTCTATGGCCTTCCGGGGCAGGGGTAGACAGCATTGAGGTCCGAATCTGATTTTCCTTTTTGGGGGGAGTGCGGGGATGCATTTTCAAGACAGGGTTTCTCTGTGTAACAACTCTGGCTGTTCTGGAACTTGCTTTGTAGACCAGGCTGGCATTGAACTCACAGAGATCCACCTGCCTCTGCCTCCCAAGTGCTGGGATTAAAGGCATGTGCTGCCGCCACCGCCACCCTGGATCCAGATCTGATTTTCTGAAGCCTCATAGGCATTGGGTAATCTATGGAACATACAACATGTATTTCATGTTGCCTACATACTAACGCTTTCTAAGAGATCAAATCAAAACTGCATTAAGACCTTCATTGTGTCCTCAAATGCATTGGATATGGTTACGTCCCTCACAAGGGCTGAGAATAGAGTGGATTTCTGCTAAGAGCCTTCCTCCAAACACCACCCCTGCAATCACTGTGTCCACCTACTATATCCCTATTCCACAGATGAGGAGACTGAGGCACAAATGGGGCCTGGCCCCACGTCATATGGCTAAAAGGCAGAAAGAAGAACAATAAATTCTGGGAAAGTCTTCAACCTTCAGTCTGAGAGATGACACTGTGCCTGGATATGCAGACTAACTAAAGGCGGTATTAAACTGATGACGTCACATCATCAGATCATGTTGCATCAACTGAGGACCAGCCACATGAGATTCGGTAATGCACTCCAGGCTTACAATGTAACAGCTGGGCTCTGTCCATCACAGATGACATGGAAGACATCATCACTCAAATGTCATTGCCCCTCAGCACCCTGGTTTCCCGTAAAACGGAGATGGTAGCAGCCTCTGCCGCAGGCTGGTAAAAGGCAAGATGTTCATAAAATACCCAGATGTGCTCAGAAATCAGGGAAGGGAGAACCACACAAGATTCGGCAGGTGGGGAGAGCAGGGCCCGGGGCCCACAGATGAAACAGTGGTGGCCAACGTCACATTAGAGCAGGTGTCACTGTCCCCGGGTGGCACTCAGGGTGAGATTTGGGCTTATAACATGTTCAACGATGGGTCATGGGGAAACTTGTGAAAGCAACGCCAGCTTTTCCTCTCCAAAACCGAATCAGACACGAGCACAAACCACATAATTTCACGCATAAAATTTCAAGTCTTTCAGGCAACGGTGACCTGGATGGAGAATTTCAGAGACTTCAGACATTACACTGTTTCAGGCTTCATATGCTTGCAGCACTTGGGAATCAGATTGATTCAGACATGCGATGCTGTAAATGACTTACAGACAGCCCTACTTGGGTTTGCTGGTCGTTTAAACGACCTGCCTCTGTTCTGCACTCCTGCGGCAGAGGCATTGTGTATTCTGTGTAAATAACCAGAAGAGGGATGTGAGGGGTCCCCAGCCACAAGCCGCTTTGGCTTGGCTTTCTGGATAAAGGGCCAGCAGGTGGCTTTCCAATCATCAGCAGATATGTGCCCTGAACCACAGGGCAGACTGCCCGGGAAGCCTTCCTTGGAGGGCTCATGGCATTCCTCTCTACCAGCTGGATTGGCCCAAGGGTCAGGATCTAGAGCTCAGAGCTTCACGGGGCTTACTGTGGGGATTCAGAGCCTGGTGGCTGTCATTTCTTGTCACCTCTTCTTCCCATTGCCAAGGGTTTCAGAGAGAGAGAATGGAGCCCAGGTCAGGAAGCAAAATCTCTGCCAGCCTCCACTCAGCAGGTGAGCAGAAATACCTCGCAGATTTGTATGATCAGATTGTAACAGCAGGTGTCCTTATACACAAACATGTATATAAGGCAGGGCTCTGGGTGGTCATATCCATTCACACACATGATTATAGACCCATTTATGCAGTAGCACATCTTTCCACTGCCTTTAGAATACTTGGGCTGGGTGGTGGTTGCACACACCTTTAATCCCAGCACTTGGGAGGCAGAGGCAGGTGACTACCTTGAGTTCTAGACCAGCTTGGTCTATAGAGCGAGTTTCAGGGCAGCTGAGGTTACACAGGGCTCCTGGTGGGGGGTGGGGCACTTTGGCTATGGTCAGACCTAGTGGTACAGGCCTGTAATCTCAGCTACTTGAGAGGCTAAAGCAGGATGATAAAAGTTCAAGGCCTACCTGGGTTACAGTGTGAGTTTAAGATTAGGTTATTCTATTAATGAGACCTGACAATAGGTAGGTAGGTAGATAGATAGATAGATAGATAGATAGATAGATAGATAGATAGATAGATAGATGATAAACAGACAGATAGATGGATAATTAAGGGTCTTGGGATGCAGTTTTATAGTAGAACACTGACTATTTATATTTTCAATCCTGGTTTCAATCCCAAATACAGAAAAATATAAAATATTATGCCCTACTTATACATGCACTATCATGCTGTATAATTATAAAAAAGGCCTCTAAGAAGGAACTCATGGATCCTATACATCAGTTGTAATACTATCTATAGACAGAAAAACTGGGGGAGAGGATGTACCTTAGCTGGTAAAATACCTAGAATCCAGAGTCCAGGGTTCTGTCCCCAGCACCCTATAAACTGGACATAGTGGTATAAACCTGAAAACCCAGCACTTGGGAGGTGGAAGCAGGAATATCAGAAGTTCAAGATCATACTTGGCTGCATAATGAGTTGAAGTACCCTGGGCCCTGTCTCAACAGAAAAAAAATAAACCAAATCAAATTTGAAAGGTGGGCCTGGAGAAACGGCTCGGCACTTAGCAGAACTGGCAGCTCTTCCGGAGGACCCAGATTTGGCTCCCAGCACCCACACGGTGGCTCACAATGATCTGTAACTCCAGTTCCAGGGGATCCAGTGCCCCCTTCTTGTTTCCATGGGCACCAGGCGGTGTATGGAAACACATGCAAACAAAACAACCATATGCCACACATAAAGCAGAATTTTTAAAATTAAGTAAACAGAAAGGATAAAATGCACAGTGTTAAGCAAAAATCCAGAACTCTCTTCTATGTCAATCTGAAATGAAAAATAAAAAGTCAGCCAGGCAATGATGTTACACATCTTTAATCCCAGCACTTGGGAGGCAGAGACAGACAAAACTCTGTGAGTTCAAGGCCAGCCTGGTCCACAGAGAGAGTTCTAGGAGAGTGACAGCTACACAGAGAAACCCTGTCTCAAAAAAAAACCCAAACCAAAAAGAAAAAAAAATCAGATTGAATCTGTTTGGAGCCCAGCCTCACGTTCGGCTTCTCAAAGATCATACTGTTACAAAAAGAGTAGCCCATGCATCTTTTCTCAACAAATTACCATCTCCAGCATGGAATCGAAAAACCTCTGCCATTTCGTGCCAAGAAAAGGGACCCGGGCTGTCCTCGCCACTGCAACACGCTAGCTAGCTGGAAATATTAAATTTACTCAGTGTTTTATTAGACACAGCTTAACAACCCTGAGTTTACAAAACTCAGCCAAACAGCGTCAGGCTTCAGCATAAACTTTTGCTAACTAGCCCACATAGTTCCCATATGCTGCGAGATGTCGCCAGAACCAGCTCTGTACCTTATAATTATAAACACACGTCTTTCAGCTCTTCTGAGTATTCTTCCCAGGCAGAACGGAAATATGCCACTTAAATTAGCACTTGGAGTACAGCGTGGGTGCCAAATTTGGGCTAGCACAAACAGGGTAAATAAAACAGCACCAAATTAAAATGGCAAAATAAACTTCTTTCCGCTCCAATGGAAACTGCTCAGTCCTTGCTGAGTGGCAGCTAACGGGTCTGGGAACCGAGTAGCTCCTCACTGCAGTTCTTGGCTCTTGAATACGCTTTTCTCATCCAAGGATCTCGAAGCAATTTCTTGCAAAACTCAAGTCGTGGTGAAAAAAAAAAAAAGTAAGTAGATGCTATTTCCTTTGCGAATTCTTTTACCATCATATTTCTTCATTATTCTCCCCCAACAACACAAGGGAGGCTTGTATGTTTATCCCTATGTAACTCGCCAGGAATGGGAGAGATTTTAGAGGAATTAGTGAAGGCGTATAGGTGTGACATAACTTGGCAAAAGCCATAGAAATAGAAAATAATGCATAGATTTGGTAAGAAAAAAAAGATCCTATAAGTAGAACCCTTTGTCTGAGTAACAGTCTTCGATTGAGTGCCCATTTTGTGCCAGGGGCTAAGCTGTGGGCCTGTCACATACACCTTCCCTGTCTTCCTGTACAAGTATGTGGTCCTGTCCACTTACAACCTGAATGTGTCCTAGGAGCAGAAAGGGAGATGGACAGGAAACAGAACGGAAAAGCAAAGGAGAGCTCTTAGCAACCTCATTCACCGACCGTCGATGCAGGAGAGCATGGCCGACTAGGACAGTCTCCCATGGAATACTACTGAGCAAAGTCAAAACAACAGCTATTGATACAAACATCAGTTTTGATTCATCTTCACGGAGCTTTAATGACTGAAAGAAGTCTTCTCAAAAAGAACACAGTTTGGCTTGGTTCTAGTTCTGTAAGTTTCTAGAACAGGCCAAGTCCCCTAGAGTGGTGAGATCACAGAGCACAGCTTGTGTCTTGGAGGGTGAGTGGAGAGAGGATGAATTGAGATGGAATGGGAGAGAAGTTTTTCGAGGTACCTGGAACATTATCTATATAGGCAGATATTTGGACTACCTATCAATTTGCCGAAATCTATCTCATCACGCCCTTAAGATTCTTCAATTAAATTTTATCTTAAAAGAAAAATAGGGAATATCAACAAATACTGAGTTCAAGTGAATGGTACGTGTGGCATATGTGAGGAGACTATATGGACGGCTGACATGTAAACTACTTTGGGGAGCTGAGGAGAGAGATGTCTCGGTGTGAAAAGCACTTGCAAACAAGTGTGCAGACCTGAGTGCAAATTCCAAAACCTCACAGAAAAGCCAGGCAGGAGATCTCAGTGCTGCTCTGGTGAGATGCAAGACACACGGGAGAATTCCCTGACCTTGAAAGACAGCCTTCCTGGTGTACACAGCACAGCCTTCCTGCTGGACACAGCACAGCCTTCCTGATGGACACAGCACAGCCTTCCTGATGGACACAGCACAGCCTTCCTGGTGTACACAGCACAGCCTTCCTGATGGACACAACACAGCCTTCCTGATGGACACAACACAGCCTTCCTGATGGACACAGCACAGCCTTCCTGCTGGACACAGCACAGCCTTCCTGCTGGACACAGCACAGCCTTCCTGATGGACACAGCACAGCCTTCCTGATGGACACAACACAGCAGCCAACCAACGAAGAGACCCATTTGAGACAAGGTGGGAGGTGAGGACCAACACCCAAAGTTGTCCTGTGACCTTTATCTGTGCTACAGACAGACAGACACACACACACACACACACACACACACACACACACACACACAGCTGATAGGAGGGTGGAAAGAAAAATGAGAATTTAGCCAAATGTTCATAATAGAATCTGGATGGGAAGCAAATAGATGTCACTGAAACATCCTTTCCACGCTGTCCATTTCAATATTTGCATGATAAGTATTGGAAATTATCACAAGGTTGGGGCGGGGAGAAAGCAAAATAGGGAAGAAAATGAGGCAAAGAATATGAAAGAAAGCAGAATAAAGCAAAGAATAAGAACAGAAAGGAAGGTCGTGAACAGAAGTCTAGGAAAGGAAGTCAAATTAGAAGACGCTGAAAAAGATGAACGGGAATCATGACAGGAAGACACAGAGAAAGAAAAAGAATGGCCAAGGAGAAAAGGTGTTGCATGCAACAACAACAAAAACAAATAAAAAAAAGAGCAATTGAGAGGGGCATGGCGAGGGAGGAGAGGGGCAGATCTAGGCTGGTGGCGGGTCCAGCCCAGGCCTGGCATCGCTTCTAAACTCCCAGTTCAGTGGAGCTGAACTACGAACTGTACAGCCTGTCTCCCAGCTGTCACTCTGCTTCCCCTTGGCGCTGTGCTTGGCCAGAATCTAGATCAAGGAAGAAGATGCCAGTGACTTTTGTGCTAAAGCCACTGACCCGTCCCACCCAAAGGCCAGAGGCACTCCGGTGGCCCGAGATGGTTGTCAGCCTTCCTTGTTTAGTCACGAATTCCTATCCATAGAAATCTCATGTTCTTATGAATTATAAAAATATATTCGGCAGAGGGGAGCAATGCTGGTCAGTGTGGAGGTCATAGGGACAGGGGGCTGCCAGCCAGCTGCTCAACTGACCTACCTGGAGCTCACAGTTCAGGGTCTCCATAGACACCGCCGAAGACTTTTGAATACAAGGGGCAAGTGGAAAGTCCTCTACAATCAAAACACAGAAGGCTCCTTCATGTTTGTGCCACTAACAAATGGGGGCCGTCAAGCAAACCACAGAAGCACCCAACCTCTTTACTTCGCATCTTTGCTAAGTACCCAGGGTCCAAGACTCAAATGAGGCCTTACTATGTACATCTTAAGCACTTTTCAGGCACCAAATTGTTGTGGTTTGGGTATGAAATGTCCTCCAAAAGCTTCTGTGTTGAAGGTTTGGCCCCTAAGACCATGTTCAGAGGCAGGGTTTTAGGGAATTGATTGGGTTGAGGGCTCTGATCTAATCCCTGGGTGGACTTATAGAACCCGATACCATTATTGGGAGGAAACTAGGAATGTGGCCTCGTTGAGTGAGCAGACACTGGCAGGGAATCCTTGAAGTGTATCTGGTCCCCAGGCCTGCCCTTTGGTTCCCTCTGCTTCCTGACCACTGGGAGGTGAGCAGCCTTCTTGTACCACTGCGCACTGCCGTGATGCTCAGACTCAACCACAGCCTTGAAAGCAACACAGCCAGAGGCCCACGGATGGACGGAAGCCTTTGCAAAAGTCTTGCCTCTTTTCAATCAGTTTCCTCAGGCACTCTGCTAGACTCTCTCTCTCTCTCTCTCTCTCTCTCTCTCTCTCTCTCTCTCTCTCTCTCTCTCTCTCACACACACACACACACACACACACACACACACACACACACACAAAACAGCAAGCAGGACTCCTTTTCTCTCCTGTAGATCTGTGTTGTGTGATATTTTGCTTGTGTTCTGACACAAATAAAGCTTGCTTGAAGTCAGAAGGCGGAGCTAGCCCCTAGTTAACCACAGAGGTCTAGTGGGCTGTACAGAGAGGAAACAGGAAGTGGCAAGGCGGGGTGGAGACAGGATCTCTGTCCTTTTGGACTGGAGGAACAGAACAGGAAGGAAGCAACTGTGACTGCTCTCCTGTTTCTCTGATCTTTTGGGGTTTTAATGCTGGTTTTTTGGGGTTTTTTTGGGTTTTTTTTTTTTTTTTTGGTTTTTTCAGTTTTTTGTTTTGTTTTGTTTTGTTTTGTTTTTAATAAGATTAATTAGATTAATGCTTCAGATCTGCCCAGATGTTAGACTTCTGATTCAAAATGACCTCTAGCTAGCAACCCCCACATCCTCCCTCAGACTTTCTCCCCTCAAGACCTAGAGACCTCCCAAAAGAAGCAAGCTCACTACAATCGTAAGATTACTTCTAAAATGCATCTCTGCTTCTGTCCACTTTGCCAGTTCATTGGGAGCTGTGCTAGTTTGTTTTCTACTTCCCGTATAAACTGCCCAAGCTATTGTCCCTGCGGTGTTTCAATGATGCTCCGTACCAAGCTACTTCCTGGACATTCTCTGCCCAGCAACTGGCGAGAAGACTGTAAACTCCACAAGGAACACAAGCTTGAGCCGCTCCCCTAAAACGCAGGCAGGAGGGACAGAGACCCGCAATGGAAGAAACGTAAGAAACGCCCCAGGGAACACTCTCCTGAGTTAATGAGATATGTGCTGATGATAAGCGTTCATTGTGTTCCAGGAACCATCAATGAAATAAAAGTCAAAGTACTAATAGAGTTTTCTACTTCATATTAAATACTAGAATACACTACCTCTAAATAGTTTTAAGTAGAAAAGGGTATGACCCAAGAGTTTTATGGCCAATATTGGGTAAGTGGAGATCTCAGAAAAAAAACTCTTGGATGTTCAGTTTCAGAAAATACATCACCTATGTACCCTTCTTGATATGATTATTGAAGATGGAATCCAATTCTAGAAAGATGAAGGAGAACGAAAGCCTCAGAGGTGTAGATATTGTAATCCAAAGGGACAAGAGAGGGAAATCAATTAAAACAGCAGTGAGCCTAACAGTACAAATACAGCTGCAAGCCTTGAACATTAATATTAAAAATCACTTAAAGACAAGGTATAGGGTGAAACTCCATTCATCCAAATATAGAAGGTAAATTTATTGTTTTAACAGGTTTTTTGGAGTGACATCAGAAGACAGAAAAGGGATGACATCAAGTCACAACTTTGTCCAATAATTGGAAAGATGTTATTTCACTAGTGACTGGCAATATAAGCTAAGAAATATTTTCTTTAAGTCTTAACCAATAGTTTAAAAGAAGATATTTACATTCTAAAAATATTTTAAATTAGAAATAAATAATGTCTGTATCCAAAAAAGCATGGAAATTTTTAGAAAACATTAAAAAATAGAACAAGACAATAGACAAGGTACCAAAAGTGTCAGCTATAACAATAAATGTCAATAATTTAAACTCTCTTATTAAAAGAAAGTGAATAGTCACATTGGATAAAAACCATACAAAACTATATGCTTCTTATTGTGTTATTTGTTTCTTTGAGACAGTCTTATGTCACTCAGGCTACTCTTTGAACTTAATATGCCAGTCATGGATAACTTAGAACTTCTGATCCTCCTGCCTCTGGCATCTGAGTGCCAGGATTACAGACTGGGTCCATCATAACTAGTTTATGTGATGCTGGGGACTGAACTCATGGTAGAGTTTGCATGCTAGGTAACTAATCTGTATCACCAGCCTCAACTGTGTGCTAACTATAGGAAAGCTCAGATGGTCTGTCCTTATTAATTGATTAAAAGCCTTTGAATCATACCCTGAAAATGGATGAATTTTTTAAATAGCTTTTTTTATTTTGATACATATTTTTTCAAGTCCCAAAGAAACAAATTATCCAAACCACATATTTTAACCAGAATGTGATAATTTAAGATACCCTGAAATGTTAACAAATTAGGTTAATAATTCAATTGTTAAGTAAATCACTGAACAATTAAAGCTGTGGTTTAAGTTTTTAATAACAACTCACAACTAGAATCAAAATCCATGGGTGCTTATGGCCAAAGCTGCACAGACAGGAAGGTGTATAGCTCAAAATGATTTCTTTGATTAGGAAAACAATGAAAAATAAACCAAGAATTCAATGAAGGAAACTGGACAGTGAAAGGAGCCCACAGAAGGTAGGTTGGCATTAGTCAGGTAAAAGCTGAACATCATTCAGACTGTAATTAAGTAGAACTAACAAACAGATCTAAACAAATAATATTTTTTAGAGTTACAAAAGAGCTTTATTAGAAAGAAGAAAGAGATAGGACGGGGGAGAGCCAGGCCTGGAGAGAAAGAAAGATGGCGGGAGCAGAGAAAGAGCAGAGAGAGAACACAGAGAGAGCTATAAATAAGTTTAATATAAACTAATAGCACCCCTACTGAGAACCTAGGAGGAGAAGAGAGGAGAGAAACAGAAGAACAGAGATGCACCCACCTTACTGGGGAGAAGGACCACCAGGGTTTTAATCACAGCAAAAATGAGGGGGTTGTTTTGTTTTTGTTTTTTGAAATATTCTATGTATATGAGTGCTTTGCCTGAATGTATATCTGTGCACCGTATACATGCCTGGTGCCCTCAGAGGCCAGAAATGGGCACGAGGTCCCCTGGGACCGGAGATACAGATGTTGATGAGTTGACACGTGGGTGTTGGGAGTTGAACCTGGGTCCTCTGGAAGAGCAGCCAACGCTCTTAACCACTGAGCCATCTCTCCAGCCCCTAAAGTGGGGCTGTTTTAAATTGTGGGAGAACACTATGTATAATACCAGGGTGAAAATGTTAGTTCAGGCCAGCATTTCCACGAAAACGCTGCACTATAGACTAAACCTCAAGAAGCAGAAACTGGAAACAGCTCAGTTGGAAGAAACTAAAAATGTCTGATTTGGCTGTGAGCAAAGAGGTATGCTGGGAGAAGCTCAGAGAGAACACAGGCGAGGATGGCTGACCACAAGATCCTGAAAAGCAGTGGAAGCAGAGCTTGGGTGTAATGGAATGCAGCCCACACCCCCGGCCCACCTAAGCCTTAAACTTATGTTGGTTTGTGTTGTGGTTTTCATCCTCAGAGAAGATGGGTGGGTGCCGAGAATCCTCATCCTCTCAGATTTTCACGTGTTCATGTAACCTTTAAGAAAAAAATCTAATCCAACAGACCAGTTCTACCCTCTCAGCACGCTCTGACACTGGGTGTGTGTAGTAGGAGAGCTTTCGAGCAAGGGTCTGTAAGTCTGGGATCCTCCTGTCTTGGAGATGACACCTTCTCTTTGGCCCTCATCTCCAATAGGGTTCCACAGAGCTGGTTTTCAAATAAACTTATGGCAATGGTGCCAAAAACCAGTGTCTTCTGCTGTGACAGTGAACCCTTAAAAAATTTTTATTTTAAATTAAAAAAAAAAATTTTAATTTATTTATCTTAGTAGTACTTTGTCTACATCCATGTCTGCTGTGCATCACATGGGTGCCCGGTGCCTGCAGGGTTCAAAAGAGAGCATCAGATCCCCTGAAAGTAGAGTTACAGATGGTTGTAAGCTACCATGGGTGCTGGGAACTACCACCCAGTCCTCTACTATAACGGTGTATCGTAAGGGTCCACTTGGCTGGACTGAGAATTGCTTAGGAGATTAGCTAATCACACTTCCCAGTATATCTTGGATGAAGTTTCCAGAAATTACCAGATCATGAGCTAATGGACACCCCGACCCTTGATGGATTCCTAAAAGATGGTATTATTTAGAGGTGGTGAATAGGAAGTGAGGCCTCATTGGAGGAAGCAGGCACCTGGGCTACATACTCAGGGCTGTATCTTGTCCCCTTTCTCTGCTTCCTGTCTGACATGACATGAGTTGTCCTGGTCAACAGCGCCCTCTACACCGTGATAGACTGATAGCTCTGAAGCCATGAGCTGAAATCAATCCCTATGCCTTCGAGTTTTCCTCTCGGGGTTTTTTTGGGTCAAAACAACACAAAAGTAGCTATGGGGGGTTATTTATTCCTTCTTACTTATTACCCCTCACCACTGTCCCCAGATTGTAGGACACCTGCTCTGTGAAGTAAGTGTGGGACACAAATCCACTCACTAGAGTGCCTCCATATCACCAGGCAGATGCGGCTGCTATGCTGGGCGGTGGGAGAGAATCAGGGAAGGAGCATCCAAATGGGTGCTTCCAGCAATGGGTGAGGGGGGAAAAACAGGCCAGCAGAAGGAATTGTGAGCTTGCTGGGGTTACTTCCAAGCACACACACAAAGTAATGTCCAGTCTCTAAGGAGATGAAGGCAGCAGGGAGATTCTGGAAAGGATCTTTATGTAGTTCTGGGTCAGAGCAGAATCGACATCTTCGATGTTGCGTCACATTGGGCAGACGCATTCCCAGGAACTCCTGTTGGAGAGCCTCTGCTCCCTTCCCGTTTATTTGTGGCACTTCTGGGGTATGTTTCCAAGTGTCATTTAATGTCATTTTATGACTCCCTGGTTGTAAGTGTCTGAGTATTACCAGGGCTTACAGATTTACAACCCATTCTAAACTCGGATAATGATGTTTAATTTGTTATTGGCTGTGTAAAGGTTAACAGAGAAATAACTCAAATTATCATTTCAGAGATAACACATTACAAGAGGGCAATTTCACACCGTACCTGGCATTATACAAAAGATTGATCTCTCAAACAGGGAGCAGATGAGTTCAGACTCCACAATACAGACAATACACTCATCTGAGTCTCTTTCTGAGTAAACAGAGGAAAGTCTACTTCACAGAGCCACTGGGTGACTCAGGGGCAGGGTGGGGGGACTCTTCAGGGAAACTGAAGGTTGCCTGCGGCCCATCTCGGGAAGACACTAAGGAACCAGGGAAAATCAGGTCAGTGTTACTCAGTGAGAGACTAGACTCCTGCTCAGCTGTAAACAGACCATGCTAACAGACAAGGCAAGCCGACAATACCCAATATGCCCAAGAGAAAGCACGCTTATAAAGCAAGGGCCTCAAAACCAAACCGCCGTGAAACCGCCTCTGAAGTGGAAAAGGGAAGGCAGTGTACCCCTGAAATCGTGTGTGTTTCTTTCTGCCTTCTTCTCCTCAAGACACCTTTGCACGATGGTTTGGTCCCACATCCCATGGGTTTGGGTGCCAACAAAAATATAATTAAGGAGTATATTTTCAGACTCATCAGATGAAAATACATTTCACTGCCTCAGCCCTCAATATCTGAAGTTAGCGAACAAACGCAGCTTGTCTTACAAAGTCTTGAGCTGACTGGGGGCCTGTTTATCTCCCATAAGGAGAGTTCCCGCCACCCCCAGCCTAAGTTCCCCACATACCTGCTGCTTCCACATACCCCCCCCCAACCCCACTAGGCTCAACTTGGGCCCTTTGCTTTTTCCCTCTGCAGTCTTGGAGTTTTACATCTAGGTCCTCTCTCTCTCTCTCTCTCTCTCTCTCTCTCTCTCTCTCTCTCTCTCTCTGTCTCTCTCTCTCTCTCTCTCTCTCTCACACACACACACACACACACACACACACACACACACACACGCCTTTTTAGTGTTCTACCTCTTTACCTTTTGAATTTCCTTTCCTCTTCCTTTGCCTTCTGTGTCCTCACACTCTTTTTCAGGGGAGTTCCTTCTCCACCTCCCATATGGCTTCCTGCCATAATCTACATACTCACCCCGGTCTTTGACAGTCTGCGACCACCCCATGTTTCAACAGTCCCGTTTCTTCTGTTTCCTTCTCTGCCCACCCAGCCCACTGAACCAATCTGGCCCTATCTGCATGCCTCAAGACGCTGCCCCGATTGGATCAGACATCCAAATAAATTCTCATCCAAACCCAGAATTGCCCTCGTTCACAACCTCAGAACTAACTGCAGGCAAATCAGCAATTTGAAACCAGTATGTCTGGCCCTCATGGTGGAAAACTCTCCCATACCAGCCAGGAAGCCTGCACAGATCCCAAGGCCACTGTCCCAGGGTATTTCCAGAGTCCTGGTACCCCCTAAACTGCAGGACATGAGAATCTGACATTTTGAGATCTCACTCCCAAACCATACCGGAGCTTTGAGACTGGCCCAGATGTCCGTCCTTAAGGGGACAAACAGAAGAGTTGTGTGGCTTCCTGCCAGCATCCTGGTGCTGGCTTGTCCACTGACAGAGCAATGAAATGCCAGCAGCACCACCATCATCTTGCACGGAGCACATTGATGAAGCACAGGTCCATCTAGGGTGTGGTGCTGAATCTTAGGGAGATGGAGAGACAGGGTCCCTCTTCTCTCCTCTTAGAGCCAGAAAGCCTGCAGCATCAGTGTGTACCAGCACAGGGAGCATATAGTATGAGAAAAATAAGGCAAACTCCATAACTAGCCTCTATTGACACACAAATAAATGTACTATTCATTTGCCCCTTTAATCAACTGGCTGTACCTTGGTTCTTAAGCCCTAATAAATGGAACTGTTAGCGTTTCATAAGGATGTGTATGTTGCGGCAATCTTGAATGTCACACCAGGGAGTCAGGCCCAGATGACATGGTGGCAGGAAAATACCCGGGATTGAGGGATAAAGCATTAGATGAGCAAACTAACCTTGAGCCTTTGGAACAAAAAAAAAAAAAAAAAAAAAAAAAAAAAAAAAAAAAAAAAAAAAAAAAAAAAAAAAAAAAAAAAAAAAAAACGCCAACAAAAGACTAAAAGAAATTTGCAAATTGCTCTTCCCCGTGGACATTAGCCAGGCATTTGTTCTTTAGCCAAAAACAATCAACAGGCAAGGCATAGCTGTAAACGTGCCAGCTGGGGGTTGGTTCAATAAATAAAGAAAAATCAATATTCTACGGTGAGGCCACCATTGGTTACACAGTGGGAAACGAGGGGCAAATCCAAAATAAGACGGGAAGTCTGGAGTGACATCTTAAACCTATACACTAGCCACCAGCATTTACTTCAGAGAGAATGCTGTCTCTGGACGTAGTTTCTAGAATGAGAAGCAACCATATGGCATCCAGTGGGGCTGAAAAGGAGCACTGAACCACAGCCCGAACAGTACCTGACGCATGTGCACTGCTGGGTGCCAGGCTTACAAGCAGGACCTTGTAAGGGTAAGGGTACCCTTCCAACAAGCTCTCCATTCAGGCCTGCACAGGGAGGGAAGGAACACACGAGCCGTGGCTCGTAGGGCTGGCTCTAACCTTTCAAAAAATATTTGGAGAGAAGAAAGAGTATGGATATGTGAGAGAAGAAATAAGGCCAGTGAAAATGTCTGTCAGCAATTTAGTTGGATAGATCTCTAATTATTTACCACATATTATTAGTGGTTAATTCTATCAGGGAGGGGGCTTACCCTTTCACTCACCCTTTGCTGTTAAACACAGAACACACTTTTTTTTTAAATGTTAAGCTTAGCTATATAGGAGGAGGAGGACTGATCCTGGGCCAGTGAGATGGCTCATTGAGTGAAGACGCTTGCCGCCAAGCCTTCTGATCTGAATTCACTCACTCCCTTAGGACCCCACATGGTGGAAGGAGAGAGCCGTCTTCCATCAGTTGTCCTCTGACTTCCACATGCTCGGCGTGGCATATGAAAACCGCCCCCATAAATAAACAAATGTAATAAAAAAAAAAATTTTAAAGAGCTGGTCAGAGCTGAGGTGTGGCTCAGTTGGTAAAGTGAAGTCCTGGGTTCAATCCCTGCCGCTGCAGGCATGATGGAGCATGTCCGTAATCGCAGCCCTTGAGAAGGGGAGGCAGGAGGATCAGAATATCCAGGTGATCCAAGGCTACGCAGTTTGTTCAAGACCAGCCTGAGATATTTAAGACTCAAAAGGAAAAAGAAAAAACTTACTTATTTTTAGTCCCCATACCCACTCCCCAGTCAGCCTCCAGACCCTGCTGGTGCCGTACAAATGCATGCCCCTGAGACCACCAGAAATGAGAACAGTCGTAGATAACCATGGTGTAAACACTATACAAAATAAGATCCCTCCCCTTTGGGGGACATCATACTCAGAGGGAGCACTGGATCACCTTGTATAAGCAGAGATAAAGAGAAGGAAGTTGTTTTAAAAGAAGGGGGGGAGGCTCCTGGACCTTCTGCCTGCCTGCTGAATGGAAGGCCCAGCCTGAGCCAGGATCCCACTGTGGGGCTGATCTCTGGTCCCCGTTGTCTAAGGCTGGATCTGGGCAGATCTGTGCAGAGGTTCAAGTTGTATGGGGAGTTGCTCTTGATTTTTGACTCTCTCTCCTTGGATACAGGTGTGGGGGGGAATTATTGATGAACTCCTCTTTTGTCGCTGTTAACAGTGCTGACACGGGCCCAGCAGGCACTGCGAGGCAGACAGCGCCAGGCTACCGAGAGCCTTTTGTAGCTCGCACATGTGCCGCGCACGTTATAACGGAGAGGTATGTAAATTACCACAGCCCAGTTCTCCAGGAAGGCACAGGCCTTGACCACTTCTCTCTCTCTCCTTTGCCCTTTGTGTTCTGGGTCCCCACGGCCCGGGCCTCAAAGCCAGCTCTGCTCCTCAGAGAGAATATTAACAGTCAGAGGCTCTGGCTTGGAGTAAATATTGCAGGATTGAAATGCGAAGGGAATTAGACTCCTTTTCCTCGCAGGCTCTGCAGTGCTGGGTGAGAAATAAATAATGAGGGTAATAATGGGCTCTATTCTTCCCGGCTGCGCCTCTCCCCTTGGGTGCAGAGCATCTTTCTGCAGTCGGTGCAGCGGCTCGTGGTTACCCGACTCAAATCTGGAAGCCAACGTGTAAAGCACACCGGTGTGGGGCAGATGAGCGAGTGGCTCCGTACAGTTCATAGACTGCTCTCATGCGAGGGCCCCAGCCAGGGCTGGTTTTGCAAGTAGGGAATCCTGAGAATAGACTAATCACCTGGCTGGCTGGGGCATGGGGGAAGTGTACCTGATCCCAACTGCACTCGAAAGGCGATTCTGAGTTGCTTGTGTCCTCCTGGCCTGGAAGTCTCTTGGAACTGTGGGAACCTTTGTATTTGGGAATATTTGAATATGGCTGGCCATCCCAGCTAAGAGCTTCAGCTTAACTTGAGCACTAACTGGAACGGCACAGTTGGAGCCCTTTGGAAAAGGACCCCAAGGTCTCACCAACTTCTTCCCTCGCTCTGGGTCATGGAGATAGCTGAGTCATTTTCTGAGAGCTGGGATTTTTAGAATTTCTCCTATGACTCTATCTTTATTTGGTTCTCCCAGGCATCTCCACGAAAGGAGAAGATTACATGTTTTTTTTACAGCTACTTCTGTGCATTTCAAGAAAAAAAAAAAAAAAACTCAATGTGCTCTCAAGCTTCAGGGAGGAGATCACCTGTCAAGAGGGTGGAGCCT
Source organism: Peromyscus leucopus (assembly GCF_004664715.2). Taxonomy (NCBI): domain Eukaryota; kingdom Metazoa; phylum Chordata; class Mammalia; order Rodentia; family Cricetidae; genus Peromyscus; species Peromyscus leucopus. The sequence goes on from NC_051070.1 coordinate 55,757,447, forward strand.
GCCACAGTTTTTGTGGAGAGCCCGAATAGGAGGAGGACCTTCCCTCTGGCTCCAGGAAGCACTTCGAGAAGCATCCTCCCAGTGTTTGGAACAGCCTGATTGAGAAACCTTCAAGTCCACTTCCGAAGCGTCTCTGAGAACACTGCACTGTCATGGCAGGCTAGACAACATCCCTTGCATACAGCCAGGTATGGTAGAAGCCCCAGCCAAGCAGGGCAAAGGCAACTCAGCCTCCCCATCATTAGCTCTTGAATTTCCTGATCTGAACCATGACATCTTTGCTTGAAAAACCATCTCTCTCGTGAAGCACCAAGAGAACAATTAGAGATTAACCCAAGCACTCTCTCTTGCCAGCAAGTGCTGGTGCTCTCAGGGGACTAGGAGCCATGTGTACCAAAGGTCTTTGTCTCTGAAACACCCTCATCTGTGTTTTCCATCTCATTAGGAGAGACATTTTCCTCCCACTGTGCCAAGGCCTTTCACAGCTAAGCAGCATTTAGTAGCTGAAATAGTATTTTCCCCCATGTCCAAAGACCCTATGAACACACTAACATGTTTTCTAAAAATTGATTTAAAAACACTTCAAATGAAAGCCACAAGTAGTGTGTTGCCATTATGATTCCAGCCAGGCATGGTGACACATGCCTATAATCCCAATTTAGAAGGCAGAGGCAGGAGGATGACAAGTTCCAGGCTAGCCTTGGGTCTCATATCTCAAGTTCAAAGCCATTCTGAGCTACAGAGTAAGACCCTTTCTTAAAGCAGAAATCCTTTACATATTGGCTTTTCTTGGAATCAGTGATCTCTAAACTACTTACATTTGATACAGTTACTGCAAGAAAAAAATAAAGAGGGTAGGAAAAGGTTAGCATGATCTATGTTAATGCCCAACTGCTAATTTGTACTCAGGGAAACTTTTGCTTGAACTTGAGACAAGGCTGGAATCAATGTGATTGCCAATAGAATGTTGTCTACAAAACTATTCTTCTTAAGCATCATTTTTTTTAAAACTGCAATCTCCTAAGCTGCGGCCTTCTCAAATGGTAACTTCATAACTGGGGCTAAGAGATGAATATCATAGTTCAGATGAGTGTCACCTCATCCCAAAATACAGGAACTCTGTAAAGAGTAAACAAAATTATTGCAAAGCTCTTTGTTTATCTAGAATAATGGGATCCATACACAATAGTCCTCTGAGGCTGGCAGTATTCCTCTGAGGTAGACAAGAGACATGAAGATTATAATTGAGGTGCAGAGAAGAACCACCTGCCCCAAAACACACGTTCAGTAGCAGAAATCAGACCAAGTGCATGCCTTTCTTTTTCTTCTCTCAAGTCCTATACAGCGCTGCAATAGAGCTCCGTGGATGTCGGGGAACAGCTGTGCTGCTCTTTATGAACATGTTTTCTATAGTGATGTCCACAGCAACAACTCTATTACAAGAGAGAGTGTGGTGTGTTTTCTTAATGTGTGGGGTTGGGTTTGGTTTGGTTTTTTGGGTTTGTTTTGTGTGGGTGGGAAAAGCGACCAGGAAGGACTCAGGCTTTGAAGTAGTTCCTCCAGAGCACAACTCCTTGACAAAGTAGTTACAGTTTAGTGACCATGTTAAAATGATCCGGACCTCCATCAGGCATTTTAATTGTTTTCCCCTCAACACAATGAAAATTTTCCTTTCTGCAGAATACTCACGTTTCCCAAAGAGTTAAGCATCCTTGGCCCAGAGTAGGAATAAAAAGTTAAAACATGCTGGAGTGGGAGATGGCTCAGTGGTAGCACACTTGGTGTGCAAGCCTGAGGACCTGAGTTCAAGTCCCCAGAACTCAAAGACAAAGATACAGCACACATGTCTGTAAGCCGGGTTCTCCTATGAGGAGAAGGGAGGTAGAATGAGAAAAAAAAAAAAAAAAAAAAAAAAAAAACCTGCAAGGTCTGAAGATGCTGTCTTAAATAAAGTAGAAGGTGAAGACGCCCAAGGTTGTCTCTACACATGCACACACTCACCTACCTATACACAAACCCCACCCCTACACCCCTATGGGGGTGGGGCAGACTTTTTAAGAGTTAAAGTGGGTGACAGATTATCAGACACTGGCTTGGGCGATTCTTCTTTGAAATATTACTGATAAGTACATTAGCAGTGCGAAGCAGAATCAGAGCTGTGATTATAGCACTTAGCGCATAAACTAATTTATGTCCTCTGTCTCCTGCATACCCATATGCAGTCACTGTTTTCCAGTACAGATTGAGCATCCCAAATCCACAAATCTGATACCAATAATGCTCCAAAACCTTAAACTATTTTTAGCTATAGCATGACACACCATTGAGTGATTTTGGGGTGTAGAGCATCTCCCAATTTTGATCTTCAGCTTAGGAACACTCAACTGAGTGAAATCTACACAAATATCCCATGATCTAAGACACTCTGACATCTGAAACATTCCTAGGTCCTGTGCAGTTTGGATAAAAGACACCCAAATCTGTAGCAATAAACACGTTGCATAATTATTTTTTCACCAAATATTTTTCTGTGCTTATAGACAGCCTCAATAATTCTGATTTGGTTTGGTTTGGCTTCACTCGATTGAGACAGGGTGTCACTAGGTAGCCCGGGCTGGCCTCAAAATAGGATCCCTCCTGCTGTGGCCTCATGAGTTCTGGGGTTGCAGACATGGGCCACCATGCATGGTTTCCATGACTCTTCTATGTTGCCTACTCATCATCCTGTGCAGTGTCTAGGTTACCCAGGCCTTTGCTATCCTACAGGAGATACAATGAACCAAGCACCTTTGCCAAAGCAGGGTTTTTCCTGTTGCATTACTCCCTATGGGCTATGCTCAACCGCTCAACCTCCCATAGATTTTCTGATGGGAAAAACACACTGCACGTTAATCCATCACATTCTGTGATCCCAGCTCCTTGCCAATGCTCAGCAGGAGTTCTTAAACACAAAACTCAGAAGCCCACTAGCACGGCTGATGTTGGCATCTATGGAACAAACAGGGCATCCTGCCAAGTCCCCGCTGCCCCCCGTTCTAAGAGATTTGGAGCATTCTGACTTTTGCATGGTGTCCTCCACAGAACCAACCGTTTCCCTCTGGAGGTCATGGGACTCTGCAGAGGGAGCGACACAAGATCCACTAGGCATACACTTTCCTCTCCCCTGTCTGGTGTAGCTGCTATCTGAAAGTTCCTGTCTCTTCACCTGAACATGAGAGGAGATGCGTGCTTCCTCACAAGACGGCATGATCGTATCCTTCTTGTTCCCCTGAAAGAGCGGGTTCCTGTAGGCACCGTAATACAAAGACACTGATTGCCTTAAGAAATAGTCTCTACCAGGAGTGAAATATCAGAGAGATCTGCGGCCCCTTCCAGCTCTTTGGGGCCCTGCCTCTTCAGTGAAGGTTTCTCCTGTGGTCTAGACACTTCTCCTCCCACACGTCTCACTATTTCATCTTATTGTTTATTTTTGAGATAGGGTCTCAGGTAGCCCAGGCTGACCTTGAACTCACTCTGTAGCTGAGGATAACCTTGAACTTCTCTCTACATTCTGAGTGCTGAGGTTCCAGGCATGCACTAGCACGCTCAGTTTGATTTGGTGTTAGGGATGGAAGCCAGGGCTCTGTGCATGCTAGGAACGGATCTTCTCCACTGAGCTGCATCTCCAGCGCCTCAGCTCTGGTGTTATTGAAGCAGACAGAGCAGGGGTGAGAGCCCTGGTGAGTAGAGAAGTCACCAGGCTGTGTCCAGGCTTCTGCTTTGCCTCGCTCCACGACCTTGAATGAAGGGCAGGGCGTACCCCACCCCGTGGTCTCTGACAGCCTCTGTTCAGAAACTCACTTCCCTATCAATTCCTATGGGAAACCAGAGATGAGGCTTGCTTCTCTCCGTGGTCCTACACCATGGGATAAGATTTGTTCTCCACTTCCTTGGAGTTGTCTGTTGAAAAGCAGCTAGTCCAGAGCTCATTTATACAAAGTTCAAAATGTTTATAAGCCCAAAGCAGGTGTGGTCAAGAGATGAATGGCAAGCGAGACATGAGGAGACAGAAGTACCAGTCTAGTGTGCTATGAGAAGAAGGTCAGCCCGGGGCTCCAGAAAAGCCTGAGACACAGTAGGACAGCAGGCCCTGGAGCCACAGTCTGGGGGCTGGGCTGAACACTGAGATTGTACTGGGACCCCGGATCTCACTCAGATCTTGGACCCCTAAAAATAATAATCACTTTCCCATATACTTGCAGCTTTTGCAAGTACACACACACACACACACACACACACACACCATGGAGAAAGCAGCTCCCAACAACACATCAAGCCCAGCCTTGTTTAATTTGAAAATAGACATCTCAGGTCTTAATAATAATAATAATAATAATAATAATAATAATAATAATCTTACCAGATAATTCAGCAGTTTTCCCTGAAAAGAAAGACATGGCCGCATAGTTTCCACGTGAAACAGTTTCAAACGTCCTACATTTGGGCTGTTCACAGAGGCTAATATTTGAATGCACTTGGGACACTCTGTCCCAAATTCCAATGTAATCATCATGACCAGCAGGGCCTGGGAGATCTTCGAGGTCAATATTAGCTTTCACCAATAGCATACAAGATGGACTGGAGTGACACCCGGTTGCAGGTCTATTTTTGCCAAGCAGTATTTACAACATACTCTCCTCTCCTAGTTCATACGCTCAGGAACTCTGTGGAAAATCACGAGGTCCCTAACATGGCCATGCACGCGTTTCTTCCTTCTGGTTCCTGGATTCCACTTCACACCCTTTCCTTTCTGCATTTGAGCAACAATACTGCAAAACATGCTCTGTCTTTACCATTGTGAAAGTGTCAGCTGAGAGAGATCTAGAAAGGTCATGCTCCGTGGCCATTAAATTTATGTTCCAGCAACAAATCAAGAGCAAAAAACCAGTCTGAGATAGATCAGGGTAACCGGGGACCTCACGGAGGCATCCAGCCCATCAGCTGACATGTTAGCCAGCAAAACATTGAGATAAATGAATTTATAAACAAATCGCTTGTTTAAAAATCAACTAAGTATGACTAGGCTATGAATCAAGACTTGATTTTTTTTCCCTAAGTATATGAAATTTTAACACCAATATTAAATCCACAGCATCTTATCAGCTCTGCTCTTCCCATCCTGGACATTTGTTTTCTTAGAAACCAAACTGGAAAGAGCATGGGGAGTTACTTTATGTGGAAATGCATAGTTTATTGGCCACCCCAAAAATAACCAGGCTAGTCTTGGTCGGATTTTTCAACCTCCCAAAATCAATTAAAAGTGAGAAAAATTAAGAACAATAGCATACAGTATATGTGGATGAAGTTGTAGACCCAAAGCTTTTACGCCAAAATGCTTGTGATTTTTTTTTTAATATAGCATGCTTAAAAACTGAAAACAATTTTTGGATTGCTTACACACTCTGAAGTGCTTCCTGCCTACATATCCTCAGTAGTCCCAGGAGCTTTCCCTGGACACATGGAAAATTTCAAGTTGAGCCATTTTTAAGTTACCCGTGAGTGGAAGCAAAAGAAGGGGAAAAAAAAAATACATGAAATGGGAGTCTGAATTTGTCATAAAA